>NC_064812.1:32372227-32467227 GCF_023721935.1 Panthera uncia
CTACATATAGTTTCTTTGGAGTTTTCCTTTTTGAATAATAGTAGATTCTCCTAGCCTACAGTGATGTTGACCTGACACTTCTCTTCCTGTTCACATATCCTGTGACATTCTCTTGGAATATATCCCAAGACATGTTTGTTTAATTTCAGTCATTAACAAACTTGGGTATTTCAGTGAGTAACTCCTCCTGCAAATAATCAGTAATAGTAGCCCAGTTTTACAATGGCTCCCTATCAACCCCACCAGGAAACTTACTGTCTCTGAGTTTATCCAAGAATTGCTAATATAGGAGTTCCCACCTGCCAGCAGTAACATACTAAAAACTCCCCCAGTTGCTCTGCAGACCACCTATGTTTCAATTTGTATTAGTTTGGTTAGTTCTAAACATGCATTGATGCACTTCCATGTTTACTATATAAACCAGAAGAAAGGCAGAAAACAAATCACTGAAGCATATAATCCAGTACCACAGGAAACGTGTAGCACTTATGGACCCAGCCTTGATGTCTTCGTCATCTGTAAATTCAAGGAAATAATTCTTGCTTGTTTCCTTCCTCTTGGAGATACTGTAAGGCAAGATGCCAAATGATCTCAACTCAGTGCACAAAAGAGGATGCAAATTTTAAGTATCGCTTTATAGTTTGCTGAAATTTTTAAAATCTAAGGAGAGCAAGCAACTTTAAGAAAAGCATCTTTCAATAAACAGTTCATTTCACTCATTCAAAAGATGAAGAATAGAGATGTGAAACATGCAACTAATTAATACAAAGTAAAAAGTGACCAAAGAAACTTCAACATCATTGTGACGTTCCAATTTTAGGCCTGCAACTCTAACAAGGGTTTATTAAAGGTGATCTTTCCCGCTTCTAATTGTGAATATTTAAGGCTTAGATTCACATGATTTAGAATTTTGCACATCTAAACACTGACATAAAATTCTCACCCACATTTTGACATTTCTGTGGAATATCACATTATGGGAGTGATTTGGGTCGTATTTAATCACATGTTTTATAATGACCAGCAATAATATTAATAAATGCTTTGAGACTTGTAAAAAAGCCTGCCCTTTGACAACAAGGAAATAGATAATATCCATATGGAACTGAGGAAAATACCACAACAGTAAGTAGAGAATCATTTGAAACGCTGAAAATATCCTGTGTAATGCAGAAGCTTAATTTCAAAAGGAGGTAGGAACTTTTATTTATGAAAAGCTATGTCTTCATAGATGTACCAAGAGGGCTTTCTTTACCATTTTTTAATAAAAAGGAAAACTACAATGGCATATGGTTCCTTTTATACACAACGCAGTTGCTAAAATATGAATGAAGATGTACTGAAATTATACGTGTGTCCTCACTACTCTCCACTCACTACCCAAATACCTTGTTTGAAACACTTAAGATATTCTTTTTAAGTTTATTTATTTATTTTAAGAGAGAGAGAGAGCAGCAGAGGAACAGAAAGAGAAGGAGAGAGAGAGAATTCCAAGCGGGCCTGGGCTCACAAATTTTGAGTTTATGATCTGAGCCAAAACCAAGAGCTGGACACTTAACTGGCTGAGCCACCCAAGTGCCCCAAACACTTCAGAAATTCTATGTTTTTGTGATCAGAGTTTTTAAACTGTTATCCTTTGTTAAGTGCAAACAAAACATCTGATGTTCAAAAGTGTTACCCCTGGAACTCAGTAAAGGAACCATGTCATTGCTAGATTTTAATCATGGCTACTAGATCTTTAGATGAAGAAATAATAACCCAATATAACATAATCCAAATAATCCAATTTATTTTCAGATAGATAGATAGATAGATAGATGGACATACACAATTTTTGAGTTGTTATAAGTGACTTAAAATATATGCAAAAATATGTTTCATCACTGAAACATTTTTCTTCAGGTGAACAGTTCTTATATGCTCCTTCATCCTGACAGTGGCATCATTAACCATTGAAATACTTATACTCTTTTAATGCCAAACCTATCTTCTTCCCTACAATTGGAAAAAAAAAAAACGTAATTGGGTGTCATTGAGACTAATATGTGAATTTCTACAGAAAGATTAGTTTCTAATTTTCCAGAGAGAAAAACTTTTCTCTTCCTATTGTAAGTTTTCAACTTAAGTGAAAAACAGATGGAATCCCTACCATGACCTCAAGGGGATACAATATCTGTCAAAGAGCTGTCTCTCTTTTCCGCCAGTTCCTACTGACTTCAGTGAACATCTCCTGGTCTCACATTTTATGAGAGTAAAATAATGAAATTTTTTCCCTATTAAATAAGATGACAGCAATCTGCAATAGTAACAGTAGTATTTATCCTGAAAAATATTATGTGAAAATGACAATTCTTTTTTCCACCCATCATTACTTGCTAGTTTCAAACTAAACATTCGAAAGTTATATTTATACTATGTAATACATTAATTATATGTATAATTTTATATTAATTCACTTTAATTATATATTTAGCTATATATATATTATATATATATATATATATATTTTTCCCCCTCCCCAGATACTACCAACTTAAATTTTGGAGTTCTATATTCTTTTGTCAGGCATAGCCCTTAATCAATCATCATCCCAAAATGTAGTCTAGTAATAACTATCACTACTGCTTCTCTGGATTAATTATGTTGGCAAAAATGGTCTGAATCCACACATTGTTTCTTACAAGAAGAGTAAATGGCACACGCTAACTATTGATTCCTTCTACTTACTGTAACATAAGGCATGTGCTCTACGATGCACTTAAGAATATATTCCCTCACAGGGGCGCCTGGGTGGCTCAGTTGGTTAAGCTTTTCACTTCAGCTCAGGTCATGATCTCACCGTTGGTGAGTTCAAGACCCGCGTCGGGCTGTGTGCTGACCACTCAGAGGCTGGAGCCTGCTTTGGATTCTGTGTCTCCCTCTGTCTCTGCCCCTCCCCTGCTCATGCTCTGTCTCCCTCTGTCTCAAAAACAAATTAAAAAAATTCAAAAAAATTTAAAAAGAGAATATATTACCTGACAAAAAGGGAAAATGAGAGGTCTGCAAATACAGATCTAAAAACTTCATTTCCAGCCAGCTTTTACATGTATTGCCGTGGCTACTATGATCAAGAAATGGTTCCAGCATCCAGAAGAGCTAAGCAAAATATTAACTTGGTCCGAACTAAGTCAACACTGCCGAAGAAGGACTACTCTGTCCATATCACTCTCATTTTCAACCAAAAGTCTCCAATGTAGGAGACAAGGACCAGGTTCAAAGTCACCTTGAGGCCTATGGGAGTTAAAGATCGAGAAGATTTTCTAAACTTCAGGGTGGCCAGGTGCTAATGCCGCAATTCCATCTCCATAGTTTTCAAAGTTCTACTGACCACAGGGATAAGAACTGGCTGACTTCTTTTGTTTCTAACACACTAGCACCAGGAGAAAGTCATACTGGAACTTTAACAATATGTATCGAATATATCTGTGGCCACTAGGATACCTGTATCGGCAGGTTATGTTTTTGTTTTTTGTTTTGTTTTTTTGGAAGCTGTATCATCATTCTTAATTTTAGGCCATCAAATCTAATCAACAGATTTACACACAAAAAAAGTTTTTTCTCACAACTTCTCTGCCTAAAAAATACACACGTCCAAATAAAAATGGTTCGTGCACAAACACAGACAAATAGAGATAGACACACACTCATCCATGCCCTCTAAGAAACTGTCATAGTAAAACTGGCAAAATCAGCTGTTCCAAACCAAGGAAGCAACCTAACCATTTGTGAAACTGAGTGCTGATGCAGGAGATGATAGATGATCCACCTCACTTGCAAAGACAAAACAATTAAATTCGAAAAAAATAAAAAAGAATCATGAGAAACCTTAAATGCACTTTTGAAAAACAGAGACAAATGAATACATATGCCCAGTGAAGACACAGTTACTGGTGAGGCCACCTGACTCCAAGTCAAGTTTGGAAATGAACTGACACATATTGTCTCAGGTATTTCTTCCAGCATAATGTTAATGTGTTAAAAGAATATCTAGACTGCGAAAATAGTGTGTATTTTTCCTATTTGACACTATCTAAAAGAGTAACATCCTCAGTTATAGAATGTCAAACACCTAAAGCACTCAAGTTTTATTTTTATTTTTACTTTTATTTTTAAAGTAAAGTCTAAACCCACTGTGGGGCTCATACTTACAACCTGAGATCAAGAATCGCATGTTCTCCTGAATGAGCCAGGCAGGTGCCCCTAAAGCATCGAGTTTTTAAAAGAAGTGAGCCAGAACCTTGGGGCTGGAACTATCTGCCCATTCAATACTTATACTCAGGGCCTAATTCAGTGCCTTGCAAACAACTGACATTCAATAAACACTTGTGAAAGATTAAATGAATACATAATAAAAATGAAATATATTAGAATTGGCCAATCGATATGAAAGTATTTTTTTTAATATACAAAATGACTTATTAAAGTGGAATTACTTCTGTAGCCCTCAAAATACCATTTTGTGTTTAAAAAATTCTACATTGTATTTTCAGACTCTTGAATTTTGTATCAGCACTTTGAGCACTTTCCGTGCACTCTATCAGGGCATTTTTTAAAGTTTGCAAAATCACCTGAGTAAATGGACTCCCATATTGCATCCAACCATTAATGATTACCTTTGTTACAAAAGTATTCCACTTCTTCACAGCTCAGATTTTCAGGCCCAAATTCTGTAGAAAAGCTTTCCTCCAGTGGAAAGTCCCCTTTTGAGATGATGTCTGTCTCCTCTGATGGACACTCTTCTTCTTCCTCTTCAATGGCATCTTCTAGCGGCCCTTGAAAGAGAATCAGGGACACTGTACCAAAAACATCCAAAGAAGCTAGTGAAATAAAATCCTTTAATAGGGTATTTTGGTTAAATTGGTGAGAAAAAAAATGTATTCTATGAGTGGGCCAAGCAATATCATCAAGGGGACTTACACAAGATAATGCCACCCTCATATTCACAAGAAACAATTATCTATAATGAGAAGTGGAAGGAAACCAACCAGTGCCTGAAGTTACTACATAGAAAACAACCTCCATCTTCAACCCTTCCCCACTCCCAACTCCAAGACCAAATCTTCTTCTCTCTCTCTCTGTCTCTCTCTCTTTAATTCTCTCCTGAAGAGCAAAACTGTGCACTTTATGTTCATGTGTTAGAATTAACTGCCTGGTAAAGAGTACAAGTCTCTTTTACATCGTTGTACAATTTTACCTGAGATTTTAATAAAGATTTAAAGTAATTGAATGCATTTTAATTGAACTGAGATTTTAATAAAGTCTATACTTTTAAAAACCCATCTTAAGAGTGGATTCCAAGAAAAGATTTCATTATATGTGTTTGAGGCTTGAAGAAAAATTACATATTTCTCTCCCTGATGAAAGCATAACCCTATTCATAATTAATTGAATTTTTTCTGAAATGAAAAGTAGTTTTCTAATGAAAAAATGTAATTTGTATTTATGTGATACTTTTTCAGTAATAAAAATACAACTCCCTTAGAGTGAATGAGAGTGAGGTGCCCTACATTAATGGACCTATTTTATTGAAAGGAAAGGGAGGGCTATCGTTGTTCAGATGGGTCAGAAGTAGACTACATGGGGATACCACATGGCTGGTTATGAATTCCTGACCGCCCTAGAGAAGAAAAGTGTCTGACTCATTTTACTAAGCAGAGGCCTGCATTTGCTCCTTAAAGAAGCGATGTGGCATTTTATCCAAAGAACACAATTATGGTAATTTGTACTAATTGTCACTCACATCCACAGTCTCATCAGACAGGCTAAATACTTAACAGGCTTAAGTAGTCTCTCTCTTACTTCTTAGAAATGTGCTGGAAAATTCTCAGGGCCAAAGAAGAAATCTCATAAATAATTTAAAATTGTGCACAAAATGCAATTTTTCTGTATGTGTAGGCAAACAAGAATAGGTACATACAGCACAATATCTGGTATTTTCCCAAAAGCTAATTTCTAAAGGGTAGAATTCATAAGACACACTTTCATGAACAAGATTAGTTCGTTGCATGGATTTAAATTAAGGGACATCCAAGCAAAAAACTTCTTATGGAGTTCTTTGTCCTTTTTACAATTTATTTTTTCTCTTTTTCTTCAAAATAAGAAATGTTAAGGAAAAAAGAATACCTTAATTTCAAACACTCTGGTAATGTGTTTTCTTATTCTCAAGGTGGAGGGGGGAAAAAACCCATGGATTTTTGCACATACTGCCTTCAAAAGTTACGGATCTCATATTAGTTTTTACCTCTTATTTATTATTTCACTTTTAAAAGTATAATGTTTTAACTCTTCAAACAATTACATCAAGTAGCAAGTATGCAAGGAATATATAAAACAGTAATACTGTAAAATATAATCATTAAAACACTTATCTGATAATTCTAATTTTTAATGCTGAGTCTAATGAAAAATTTAATAGAATATCCTCCATATTTTTTTAAAACGTCTTAATTGTAATAACAATTCTGGTCAAAATAAGACATGTGATGCTGTCTCATTTGTGTTTCATGTGCGATTTCAAAGCACTTTCTTATGCTATCTTTAAAATAACCCAATGAGGTAAGTATGAGAATTAATACTATGTTTACTTTGTGGATCTGGAAAGCTCAGGAAGTTAGTTAATCAGAATAAGGTTATAAGCTAATAAGTGAAAAAATTGATGTGAAAATCCAAGATTTTTAAATACCTTTTATTAATACACCATACTACTACACAAAGTATTCTTCACTAGTTACAGACTGATTCCTTCATAAATAAACTTATAAAACACAGAAGTCTTCTGAAATGCTTAATTCATATTAATGTAAATACTCATAGATGCTTAAAGATCTGTCTCTACAAATTGAAAAACCTCATGTTGCTTTTCTCAGATTACTGACAATATATGTTATAAAATATTAGATTGCCCCTCCAGAAAAAATCAGGAAGATCTTCTTATAGATTTTATTTACCAAAACTAAAATAGTTGGTTCCTAATATTTAATGATTTACATAATTTATATCCATACTAAATCAATCTGCAAAGAAACTGCCTTAACATCAGTTTTAACAAAAATGACAATTTCTAGAATATGTAACTCTGAGTTTTGCTAACAAGAAATAAATCTCTAATTGTTAAATAACTATTTTAAATAATTCATATACATTTTAGTGAATTTCTTTTTTTCATCTGTGCTATACATCATAAAGACAATTCATACATATTGTAAGAATGAAATCAATGGTAATAAAAATGCTTTCTTTTTTAAAAAATTAAATTCTGAGCATATATGCTAACATTCTTAGAAGGATTTTTATTCAAGATAGTATATAACTGAGAAATTTTTAAAATATTCAATGACAACAAATTGGCTCTAATGGTATATGAAATTCAAACTTAATAGTTTAAATAAAACTTAAATGGAAAAACTTGTGTGAACATTTGAAAGGAAAAAAAGCCACAAAACAATGATCTGTGCTTAATAAACCTGTAACCAAGCCACCCACATTTTTGAGATGTATATGTATATAGATGTATATATACACACACACACACACACACACACACACACACACACATACATACATACACCTTATTTATCAAAGCTTATCATAAGATCTTAATTGATAATATAATGTTCTATATTCTGTGGGCTCTTTTATATGCTGGCTATCAATTCACAATTTCAAGCATATAATTGAAAAGAAGCACTTATTTTCAAAAACAAACTGCAAAAACCCAAATGAAAGGTGAAAAAGTCTTGAGATCTTCATTCGAAATACATGAGATCTCATTGTCAATATTTAAAACAGGCCACAGGAAGGGGATTTAATGACCAACTTGTATTTTTCCCAAAGCAAGTGTCAGATTTATATAATTTACTGTACTTTAAAATGTGAAATCACTAACCATTCCTTTTGCCATGCTATCTAACCAGGCTCTGGCAAAAAGGCTTCTCTTAAAATGCATAGTATTTATGGTTTAAGATCAGATCTCGCTCTACTGTCTATATTGCATGTTTCTTTAACAAGAAAACCTTACAGATAATCGGTGGCCATAAACTAACATTTTAAAAGGGTAAAAGACACTCGAAGCACAAGTACAATTAATAGCACCAATGAAGGAGGGAATGAAGGAACCTCGTGTATATGGATTAGTGGGCACAGAAGTCCACTTCAGAAAAATCACCACACATAATTTGACACAAATAATAATATCTACTCAGAAAAGGCTCACGACTGAGCTCCATGTGCCCTCATGGAGAAAATTACTTCTGATTGAGGCCACTTGGCAGGCAAGTGGAAGGAAATCTGAATTTCAGCTCTTCAACTGCCTCTGATTTATAGATATTCAAACACAGTTGCCAGAATTAATAGTCTTAATATGTATAAATATAAATATTCCCCTCATTTTAAAATGCTAATAATTAGCTGTACATCCTAAAGCTATGAATACAATGGTGCTATATGTTGGGCCCATAAGGTTGTCATTCGTCTCTCAGAATGGGAAGGCATCCTCCCACATTTTATACTGGATGAATAATACAGATTACTGGGAGATTCTGGTGAGTACAAAGTACTACTTCCTTTTTCAGAAGAGGAGATAATCGGGTACTTGGGAACCCTCTAAATGGACCACAGCTACCTTTGCCCTCTAGATATAAAGCTGATTCGCACCCCCTGACAATACTGACGGCCGTCTAATGCATGGTGCAGCCTTTCACTCGGCCATTACAAACGCTGCACCAAAGTGTGGGAGAATTTTTCATTTGGTGGTTGTTTCAGTGATCCGCGGTTGGTAAAGGGCAGGTGGGAAGTTGAAGATTAAGTAGTCCTACCTTATACACTGGTGATATAGTCAACGAATAAAATGACGATAAAGAATTGTATTTGTATGGTTACGAAGCAGTTTGAGGAATACTTACTCCCCAGGTAAATGAATTTATATTGGTGGTTAAAGAAATCCCTGAAACCCATCCATAGCCACTAAGGTAAGAGCTAGAAGGTGACAAAGAACACTTTAAGAAAAAAAAAATATGTATATATATAGGAAAGAACACTAAAATATGCAACACAATGAGGACATTCAAGAAATGGTAAGGATCAACACAGTAAATATTAAATCAAATCAAATATATGTGTCTTTCAACATATGTTGTCTCGATCAATAACTTCCTACCTTGGCAGCATACGATAAATTAGAGCAGTCCTCACCTTAATGTCAGATTGCCTTTGTTCATATAAATTCAAAGCACTTCAGAATGAAGCACCCAAGAAAGAAATTAAATTATACAGAAATTAAAATACATTGCCAAATACAAAGAGGAGAAAGAAATGCCAAATTCTATGGTTTTGGCGTGCTATCCCCCCAAAGGGGTACCTTCTCTTAAGCACTCACTGGCATTAATTTATTAGAAATTATTTTAGTTTGGTTTTGCGTGCCTTCTGATTAAAACAAGAAAAACACGTTGTCATAACAGAACTACAGAGAGCATTCAGTCTCCTCTCCATGCATTAATATTCTAAGCATTCTAGAGGCTGCACAAGACTAGCCACCTAGCAAAATGAGACTGTTTCAGAATACTGGGCAGCCTTGATTGCAACTGACAGGTGGGAAGAAAGTCACATTAAAATATTATCATTCCCAATAATTACAATAATCCATCATTGCGTGCTCCGAAATTCTGCTAGGTGAGTTTCTTCCAAAAACACACAAATATTTCCAAACCTTTTTAATTCGTTGCTTCCTAATGTATGTCATTTCAGGTCATTTTTATATCTGATAGTATGATTAATATTAAAGCTTCCATCACAAACTTTACATCATTTTACTCACACACAGAACAAAGAATATATACCAATGGAATACTGGAATAAACTCCTCAAAATCTAAATAAATTAATGAAAATGAAAATGGTATTTTCCCCAAAGTTGACAAATGCTGTTTAAAATCATTTGCAAAATATCTACTCAGACAAAGAAATGAGAAGGCATGCAAAACCTTCTAATATGTATAAAACATAGGGATCTCTAAATGGGACAATTTAAGCAGGAATGTATACCACGCTTTAATTAGTACCTAATAATCGAGCCACATTTATCAAATGATGCTACCTCCCAAAAGGTAAATATGAAAATATAAACTTGCAATAGGCAAATCCCGGCTCACGTTTAATATGCAATGCACACGTGTCAAAATTCTATACAGGCATGCTACATTTTAGTTGATGGGTAAAAGGAGTTAAAAGAGAACTTTCCATTCTGAAATCATGTTACATTTTCTGTATGTGATGGAAATGAGGCGGTGGACTGACATTTAAATTGGATGTCTTATTTCTAATAAGAAAGATTTTGAGTGTCACACATTCTGTACATATATGGCCTGCCTGTTCAATCAGAAATGGGAAACAACTCTAAATTAAAAAGCAGATATCCACAAAAGTGTGCCCCTCCCCATCTCGTTAGGGAGTAGGAACGTTTCGATCTTCAGAGTACGAACATCTTTTTACTAATTTTATCTGGGGCAGATTTTGTGTCTCTCACTGGCTCCTCTCTTAGAGTTTTCAGCTGTCACACTCAGCCTTCCTTATGAATCATCATTACCCCCGTAGGCACACCTCAAAATGCTTCTCACTTGGTTCCTATTACATTTGTCTCGTGCATATCCCACAGGGCCATTTAATGAGAAGGGGCAGGCAAGAGGGATCTCTTTGGACAGTGCAATCCATACTAACTCGTGTAATTGAGCTTAACAGCAAGAATAAAACCTTATTTCTGTGGTCTAAAAAAAAAAATAGTATTTAAACGAGCAAGTTCTTCCTGCAGTCACTCACTTTTAACAATAGTTGCATCAGGGGATCTAGTAGAAGGAAACATTTTTATTAATTTTTCTCTTATCTGCCAGAAGAATGTTGATTTTTTTCATTTGCGTTTGTTGCCTGCAGGTAGCAGACCAGAGAATCATATAGTAGAAATTCTTCTTTTTGATTAATTTCTTTCCATGTGTTATGTTATTTCTTATATATAATTGATTTTGGGCTTTGCTCATAGCTGTACATCTTTTTTATATCTATACCAACTGCTGTCCTTCAATCTAGAAAGTTGAAGGAAATTACCTGAATTTTGTTAAGTTTATTAAAAATGAGATCTGTGAATATTTAAATTGAGTTTTGAAATGTTAATGCAAAAAAAGATATTAGAGAATTTTTAATGGAGGGTTCAATCTGACCACATTCCATTGTGAAAAGAAGGGAAGGGGGTCAGGTTTTATTCAAATTGTTTCTTTAGGGGAAAAAAACCAAACTCTTTGATTTTATAAAAATAGAGTAATATTCTTTGCTGCAAGGTCTTTGGCCATTTTTACAGATGGCAGTATTAAGACTTCTTATATATAAATCCGAAAACAATTTAAATTCTTTAATTCCTCCTGCCTTGAAATGCTTTGCTTTGGGAACCTTCACATTAACTGAGTAAAGTTAACAAGAAAATGGCAATTTCGCCTAGAACATATACCAGCTTAGCAAGCAGCAACTAACCTTACCTAGTAGCTTAAACACTGATATCACAGGAAGAATAAAGTCAGATGAGGAAGTACAGACAAATTTGAACTAGAATCTCTAATGACTACTCTCAAGAAATAACTCAGGCATTGAAAAAATTCAGTTCATTAGTAAATGCCTTGTGCATTGACCCAGGAAGTTAGTGACAAGAGACAGCACTGAAATTCAAACATTTTGTAATCAGGTCTCCCTCCAGAGCCCCATAAAGCTATTCTCAGTTTATTGAAGATGGTAACTCTATCATAAAGAAATATGAGAGTTTACTCATTACTAAAACAGTATATTTTTATATGATTGTGATGTATTCCAATAATAAAAAGTGTCTAATTGGTAACAACCACAAAAGATGAAAGGCGTATACATGATTTTGTCCTCTTTATGAGACTTGCATGTATTCATTTATTCATCCTTTCCTTCTTTATTCATTCGACCAGTATTTATTGAGGGTGAAGAACATGGCAGGCACTATGTTAGGCACTGGGATAACAGCAGTGTACCAGATACCCATCCTCAGCAGAAGGGGCCAGATAATCTAGCTAAGAAGATAAATTTATGCGTACAAAGGAGGAAGTTTATTTATTTAAAAAAATTTTAATGTATATGTTTATGTTTGACACATAGAGAGACAGAGCATGAGAGGGGGAGGGGCAGAGAGCGAGGGAGACACAGAACCCGAAGCAGGCTCCAGGCTCCCAGCTGTCAGCACAGAGCCCGATGGGGGGCTGGAACTCATCAACTGCAGGATTATGACCTGAGCCGAAGTCGGACGCTCAACTGACTGCACCACCCAGGCGCCCCAGAAATTTATTTAATTGTTTGCATTTTTTTAAATTTATTTTTGAGAGAGCAAGTGGGGGAGGGGCAGAGACAGGGGGACAGAGAATCCAATGCAGGCTCTTCACTGACAGCAGGGAGACGGATGTGGGGCTTGAACTCATGAACCATGCGATGAGATCATGACCTCAGCTGAAGTCGGACACTCAACTGACTGAGCCACCCAGGTGGCTCTGAAAATTTATTTTTAAAGAAAGAAGTTCCATTTTAACGTGGGGAGGGCAGGGAAGGCTTCTTGGATATCCTAAATTCTAGTTATCTGTGCATTTTTCTTATTTCCTCTGTTATAATTCTATCTTGTCATAAAATTGAAGATCAAGTCAAGGAGAGATAAAATACTTAGCCATTTTTTAAGGCCTAGACACATAGCTTTGAACTATTACTAATTATATTGTTGATGAAGTTGATTACACTTGACAGTGTGAAATCCGTGGTCCTTTCCTGTTTACTCAATATAGATGCCATCCACCCTCACCCTGCCAGTTGGTTTGGGGATATGGAATCAGGCAAGCAGGAATTTTCCCCAAAGTGAACACTGTTGTCACAACAGAAACATCAGATGTTACCCAGAATATGTATACAGTACATTAGATTTTTAAAAGCATTATCAGTAAGAAAGGAAAGGATTTGAACCTATCCACAGAACCTGTTATAAATGATATGTTTATTTTTTATTTTTTGATTTCAAGTTTTTCTTTAAATTATAGTTAGTTAACATGTATGGTTAAAATTACTTTCGAGTATAGAATTTAGTGATTCATCCCTTACATACAACACCCGGGGCTCATCACAACAAGTGCCCCTTTTAATGCCCATCACTCATGTAGCCCATTACCTGCCCACCGCCCTCCATCAACCTTCAGTTTTTTTCTCTATAGTTAAGAGTCTCTTATGGTTTGCTTCCCTCTCTCTTTTTTTTCCTCTTCCCCTATGTTCATCTGTTTTGTTTCTCATATTCCACATATGAGTGAAATCATAAGGGTATTTGTCTTTCTCTGATTTGATAAGTATTTACTAAGTAAATTAATAAAACACTTATAACCTTATAGACTTGTACTATATATATATATATATGTATACACACACACATTTTCTTTATTTCTTTTATTTATTTTTATTTGACACACAATGTTACACTAGTTTTAGGTGTGCAACACAGTGACTCAACTTCCCTATATGTTATGCTATGGTCAACACAAGTGTACCTATATCTGTCACCATTCAATGCTATTACTATACCATTGACTATATTCCCTATTCTGTACCTTTTGTTCTTGTGACTTATTCATTCCACAACTGGAAGCCTGTATCACAATTCCAGGTTTCATGATATACTAACTACAAAACTATAGTAACCAAAACAATATGGTACTGGCACAAAAACAAACACATAGATCAATGAAATAGAACAGACGGCCCAAAAATAAACCCATGCTTATGTGGTCAATTAATCTATGACAAAGAAGGCAAGAAGATGCAATGAAGAAAAGATAGTCTCTTCAACAAACTATCCCGGGAAAACTGGACAGCTACATGAAAAAGAATGAAACTGGACCACTTTCTAACAACATACACAAAAATAAACTCAAAATGGATTAAAGACCTAAATAAGAGACCTAAAGCCATAAAAATCCTAGAAGACAGTATAGGCAGTAATTTCTCAGACACTGGCCATAGTAACATTTTCTAGGTATGTCTGTTGAGGCAAGGCAAACAAAAGCAAAAATAAACTATTGGGTCTACGTCAATAGACACTTTCTTTAGAAATGTGAAAGCACCATCAAAATACAGCCAGTAGTCTAATCTAACAAAGTAAAATACTAAGTGGTTGGTAATATACTAAGTGGTTATATAACAAAGTTAAATTAGTAAAGCAAAAGAGATGTGATTTTAAAAATCATCTTATTTAAGGAGAGATAGAAAAGAATAGGGAAAAGGGGCTTATAGTCTCTTAACTTTAGAATGACTATATATCTCTCTTCCTAGAGCAAATCAAAGACAATGTTTAAAACGTCAACAACGAAAGCTCTAGCCAGTGAATACTAAGCGAAGGACTCTGATGACTAACTTTCTTAAACAATTTCATAAGGCAAAGATGAACCAAGCACAGTCCTTAAAAGCATTCAGTACGCATTTATTTGTCTCATATGCAACATATTCACTTCATATGAAAACATCTGGCACGTATAACTACATGCAAGAAACGAAGGAAAAATATCAACTCAGTGCAAAAATCTAGGGGAAAAATTTAATTAGAGGAGAAAATCAACAAAAATATTCCCATCATGTTTGGGTCATTGTATATACATTTTTTTCCTTCTTAATAATAAAATTTGAATCTAACTTCCATTTCACCAAATAGATCAATTAGCCTTTTTCTAATGCTTTATTTTAATAATATCCATTCTTACCCTGTTTTATTAAAACGATTCTTTACTTGTACAATTAATTGGGCTTGTTGTTTCATTTTTTCAATATTTATTTACTTATTTTGAGAGAGACGGGATAGAGGGGCAGAAAGAGAGGGAGAGAGAGAATCCCCAGCAGGCTCCATGCTGTCAACGCAGAGCCTGACGCGGGGCTCAACCTCACGAACCGTGAGATCATGACCTGAGCCAAAATCAAGAGTCAGACGCTTGAACAACGGAGCCATGCAGGTGCGCCTTGTACAACTAATGGTTGTTTGAACCTGGGAAAAAAAATTATAAAATAACTGCCTTTGAAATGATGCCTGACTTTATTAGCTGATTACAAACAGTCTGCCAGCAAACAGTGGTTCTTCAAGTGTCACCCCTGGACCAGCAGCATTAGCATCATCTGAGAACCTGTTAGAAACTGAAAATTAATTGTCAGACTCTACCTCAGACCTGATTTCAGAAACTCTGAGGGTGGGGCTAATCTATTTGTGTTTTCACAAAGCCTGCAGGAGATTCTGATGCGTGTCCAAGATGAGATCAGCTATGTAAGAATATAGATGCTATACAGAAGTTACTTTGCAACATTACCAATTATATTTATTATTGTTATTTAATAGAAATAGTACATCTTGCATTTAATACAGGCTCCATGCCTCCAATGTGGATAGACGTCTTGTGTACTGCAGCTGATGGTCTGTAAGCAAACTATGTCTCGCCTGGGTAACTCAGTGTAGTCGCTCCTAGTAAGTGGCAGGTTAGGTTTGGTTATTTAGTGGTTAACTGTTCTCCCATATAATGCCAGGGAGTCCAGAAAATGCTCAAACCACATTGTTTCAAACAACCCTGTGATGGCATGGAATACGCTACAGCCACTTCAGGCTATATTATTTCTCCACATATTATATATATCATATATATCTCCCAAATGTATATATATATATCTCCCAAATATATATATCCATATATATCTCCCAAATATTATTTCTCCATACCCTTCCAGGAGTTCTAGAAAATGCAAACAATTTGACCAGGGAGTTGTTTTACTAAAGAACCCCTCATACGTGTCTGGCTATGGTATCGAAAGATACCATATGTAAATGGGACAGCGTCTCAGTATTTAAAAATTAAGGTCTGCTGTTTGAGTCCCTTGAAGACCGAGAGCCTCAACCAGCACCGTGTTCTCCTCAACGTCCTGTTTTGAGGGTCTAGCATTTCATGAAGTAAGAGGAAGGGCACTCTACCCAGACAGAGCGGGCCAATCAGTCAGTGGCAATCAGGGTAAAGCGAGAGTTCCCGGCCAGGTGACACACACTCCCCTGCCCACCATCCCTTGCTCTAACCCCTTATTATAATCAGGACCGTGCAGAACCCAAGAGTGATCTGTGGGATTGTATGGAACAGCATCGCGACCAACCTCACCGCTAACCTCCATCTGCGGCTCACAATACTACATGTCCTAGCACCACCACCTTGAACCAGAGAGTCAAGGTGAGGGCAGCTACAGAAATCTGTTCCATTTTTCACAAATAGGTGTGGCCTCCTGCTCCTGGAAGGCTGCCAATTTGGCCCTCGGTTTGGGTTTGACACAGTAAATAATGATGAATATTCTCTTCAAGCCTGTACAGTCCTGCACACACGTTATTTGCACAGCCAGAAAAAAAATTCCTCGCACAAAACAAGGCATTGTTGTGGTTCCTGTGCATTGGTTGGAATACGAACTTTATAAGAATTTGCCTGATTTCGCAGGTGTATATGTAATTTTCCAAATTTCCATTCTGGCAGATCTCTCTCATCTTTGGGCGATGAAGAAAAACAGATCTGTAGTTGCAAAACCCTAGCAAGACGAAGTGGGCTTTGTGAGTGGAGGTAAAAACAAAATCAACAAGCTCACTTTGCTCTAATTGTGACATGCCCTGGGATACATATCAAAAGGGCACATTTAACAAGTGTTCTATGTTGTCATTAAACCACCATAAAGGCACCTTGATTCAGTACTTCTGAACATCTCAAGAGGCCCAGAAAGCACTTCCCCATAAAATATATCTTCAAAAAGACTTTTACTTTATACTAGCACATTAAAAGAGTGTCTAAAGACACAGAGGCACTCGATACAGCTATATTTTTAAGACGAACACTTACTCTCTGGAGAATTAGGAGAGCAGGTAGGGTGCCAGTGATAACAAAGCCAGCTTATCCACACTGCTCCAGCATCGCAACCTGGAGGAAGCATCTAAGGGCTCTCTTAAAAAGAAAATATCCTCTGCTTTGGCAACAAAGCCTACAATAGAATAAAAGCAAGCACCTTTACAGGCAGAAGTTATAGGGTAAGCCAAAAGGTGGAGAGCACACATAAATGAAGTCTCTTCCGGTGGCTCCCAGCTCTCTCCCATACTTGTGTCGTAAACCCTGTGCCAGCTTCTGGGAGACACGTTCCCGGGCCCTTCTGGGAGAAGCATCTGTATGGTGTCACATGTGGGAAGAAAACCAGGCCTCGTAGCTTCTTTTCCAGCTAAGTGGAATTGCAGTTTTTCTTTTCAATTGTAAGTAAAAATGCATATCCTAATTGTTGGAGGTGGTTAAGTTATAAAGTTGTTTCAATATTGATCCTACAGCTATACTTAATGAAGACCCAGAAAGGTCATCACCAGTGGCTACTCAACCCTGATCACCCTCTCACCTGAACCAGAGAAATGGCCATCCCTTCCCTCCAAAGAGAAACTTTTATAATATCAGACTTATCAGGACTTACCTAATATTCACTGCACTGGTCACAAGTACAGGAGAATTTGTACCCTGAAACCCATGGTTTCTAACTCTCATCTGCAGACAGATACATCTAACTTGAATAATCTAGAAATGAATGTTCCCCTGTTTTCAAATAAAGGTTTGCCTTAAATGTGAATTAGTGTTTTTCTTTTTTAATCTGTTTTTAGTTCCCTTTTGTTGTTATTTTGTTTTTCTATGTGGCAATTACTACTCCGAACCAATATAGTGTAAATAGCATGAAGCACAATATATGGGTGATTTTTATACATTAATAATCTTCACCTAGTTCAGATATTACTTTCTACCATTATTTAGAAAATAATTCTATCAGCCTCCTACTTCATGCTTTTATATACTTAAAATATTTTACTCTTGGCTCAAAAAAATATAAACAAGTAAATCCTACCAGCAAATAAATGCAAGAAATTAAATTAATGGATGGCACCGCCACTCACTGTTAACTACGGCACTCAATCTGATTCCCCCTCAAGCTGTTATAACCCTATGCTTTCTGAAAGCCAAAAGAAAGGAAGTATGCACCTGTCCCCCAGAACCCCCTCTCACCACACCATCTTCCTCACTCCAGCATTCTGTCTTGGAGTCAGGCTGACACTTGGTTCGAGTATCAAAGGAGAATGGAAAAGGTGTGTGAAAACAAAGTCTGATCCCCTCTGCATTCCTCGAGGAAAATCCTGGTGCCTATCATTTGTTCTATCACCCTCCTCTTTGCCCCAGTCTTCTCCTCTGGACTCTTCTGTAATGGACACAAATGTTGGTGTGAATCAGCTTCACTCTGAAAGTCTGATCAAAATGCAGACTTTCAAGCCACACTCCCCAAAATTCAGCAGCTTGAGGACAGGACCCAGGAATCAGCATTTTAACCCTGCACCCCAAAGTATTCTAGTACTGACCACATACTGGAACACAACGGGTATGTTCCAAATCAGCGGAAAGAGGAAAGTGAAGCAGATCTGAATTATGACACTCCTACAACAGTAGGCAGGGCGAGATGAGAGTGAACCACCATCTGTCATCAGTAGATCCATGAGGTCATTCTGTTCCTCTATATTTAGTTCTACTTTGCTCAAGAACACCTTATCCTATACTGAGGGCTTTGTTGTATGCACAGAGAGAAAACTCAACTCATTAATTCTGCAGCATCATTTTCTATGAGGCCTCCTGTCCACATCTGAAGAGACATACAGTATCAGTTTGGCCAGATATATTATCCATTGGACTTGAGAATTATTCAAGTACCATATGGAGATTTGGCTGATGGAGCTGTGGGGAAATCCCATTCCATCACAATTCCCATGCTCTTTGGAAATTAAGCTGCAACACAAATGAGGCGAGTTCTAAATTAGATGCCGGAAATCATTACCTCTTTGTTTTATGTTGGTCTTGTTTTTTACAATATGTGGCCTCCTATGAAGAGTCAGTGAGGGATTGGGGTGGGGGGCACAGGTAGATCTGGTCTTTTCATGAGCTGCTGAGGAGTTGAGGATCTAAAATGCTCTCAGGAAATCCGCCAGGATTCCATATACAGCTACTAAAAACTTCACAAACTCTCTGAAAGAAGCAATACGTGAAGTGGGAAATAAAGTGCAAAGTGTATATGTAGGTGTTTGGCAGGGTTGCAAAACTGTGAGAGAACTTCCTTCAACAAGGAAGTTAGAGAGAGACTGACTGCATTTAACACAACTCAAAGCAAGCCGAGTTGTCCTAATTTGGTAAAAGTACTTAAGAACTATACAAATCAGCAAGGAAAATACCAAAAAGGAATAACTCAGATTCATACTGTGCTTAATTACAAATTACAATTTTTTAAAAAATATAACTTATTGTCAAGTTAGCTAACGTACGGTGTATGCAGGGCGCTCTTGGCTTCAGGAGTAGATTCCCACAGCTCATGGCTTACATACAACACCCAGTGCTCATCCCAACAAGTGCCCTCCTCAATGCCCATCACCCATTTTCCCCTCTCCCTCACTATCCCCCATCAACCCTCAGTTTGTTCTCTGTGTTCAACAGTCTCTTATGGTTTTTAAAATAATCTCTCCTGTTACTATATATAAGATATAGCAACATCTTGTATATCTAAGACCATTGAGGAAAGAGACATTAAAAAAAAAATAAAAGAGAATGTGACAGATCATTAACTCAACCATTAAAGCTCCAGAAATTTAGAACAAAGAGGGGAAAATGGATCAATATGTTTGGATTTAAAAAAAAAAACTTTTGGGGCACCTGGGTGGCTCAGTCAGTTGACCATTCGACTTCAACTCTGGTCATGATCTCACGCTCATGAGTTCAAGCCTTGTGTTGGGCTCTGTGCTGACAGCTCAGAGCCTGGAGCCTGCTTTGGATTCTGTGTCTCCCTTTCTCTCTGCCCTTCCCCTACTCATGCTCTGTCTCTCTCTCAAAAATAAATAAACATTAAAAAAAAACTTTCTAAAATAGGTTAGATAATAAAATCTGTTTCCTACAATATAGAAGTTCATTTCTATGAATATGTTTGGGTGAATAAAGAAACAAAGCTACTCCTTTAAAACACCAACGAAATTGGCTGAAGCAACAGTAATGCACAAAGAACAAGAAAACATTTCCTGATTGTGGGGTGAAAAAAACTCCTGCTATCCTTCATCTTCCTAATCATTTGGATCTTTTCTCTGAATTGTTTCATTTTCTATTATTCATAATAGGAACCTAGAGCCAATGGCCAAATCTGCATTTTATCAGTAACCACAAAAGTCCCTTAGAATGATAGCCTTCCAAGTGGATCCCAATTTAGGTCCCTTTTGCAATGCCTGGGAGATCACAAATGGACCAGGAATTCTTGCTGATAAGAAGAAAACATCACAAACTACGCTATCTACCTGCCCCTTAGCCAGGAATCCTACAAGACACTCCACTCCATGCCATCCTGGGCGTGCCATCCTCAACCCTGGAAAGGAGAAGGAACCAACAACCAGACAAAGAAGAGAAAGATGATAAAAATCTTAGAGCACGCCCATCTTCTGCATCATAGCCTACCTATCTCTGTTATTTCATCGTGTCAAAGTATATAAACGAAGAGCCCCTAGGAGACAGGGGTTAGAGATGAGGGAAGAAATCTGGAACATAAGACCAGCTATATGTTAATGACTAAGAAAGGAAAGCCTTCTTTCACCCCAGAAACATATTTACTTTATGAGATGTAATGATGTTTTTTAAATACACTTCATGTTTTCAGTTAAGATTTTCAAGACATTCTTTCAAATAAGGCAAATACATAATAAGAAAAGACTGTTACAATATAACTTCAATAACCAAAATAAAAAGTCTAAAGCAATACATAGCACACACAATGGTCCAGAAGAATTGAATGAGTGATGCTGATGACAAATGATGAGAAACGACGTGAAAATGTAGAGGAAGATAAAAGCGGGGTTAAAACAGAAGAAGTGAAAAGGGAAGACTGGTTACAGAGCTGCAGCCTGCTAATAACGGATGATGCTGACCTTACATCAGGTTGGGAAACAATGAATTGACAATATGTGTAATATTCAGAATTTACACATATGTAGAATTTCAACACCTGAAGAAAGCCCTCATATGTGAGATTAATAGCCAAAATCAGCATCAAGTATACCCTTGTTATATTTTCAAAGAGCAAGATTAAAGAATCATTTTTTTATCCCCAAATCCATCTTTCTGTTCTCAAAGCTACCAACGTAGATCACCTAAAAAGAATTAAATAAATGGCAAAATGCAGAAAGGGAAAGCTAGTATTACCTTGCATGGGAAAGTTGTGAAAGAATAATATATTCGGTTGACTCTGAAATTGATATGTGATGTTGACCAAAACACTTTCAGGTGTATTGGGTCTCAGAAATAATATCAGAGAAGATATCATATCTGCAGACTTTATTAAAAGATATTCTCCCAATTCAAGGAGATGAATTATTAATCATTAAGAATGGCAAAACTGTGCTGAAAAATAATTTCCAGGGAACGCTAAACCGTACTAAAGATAAAAAGATATTTCTTTAAAATGTCAAATCACAGGGCGCCTGGGTGGCTCAGTCAGCTGAGCAACCGACTTCAGCTCAGGCCATGATCCGCACGGTTCGTGAGTGTGAGCCCCGCATCAGGCTCTCTGCTATCAGCACAGAGCCTGCTTCGGATCCTCTATATCCCCCCTCCCTCTCTGCCTCTCCCCACTTACGCATGCGCAGGCGCACTCTCTCAAAAATAAATAATTAAAACGTAAATAAATACAATAAAATGTCAAATTACAAACAAAAGAAAAGTTGATTCTAATGAGTCCAAATGCCTGTTTGAATGATGCTAACACAACAGAATATTATACTATACATTAAAAAAAGAATTAAATTTTCACAAAATTCACAAAACATAATTTAGATGAACAGAAAACAGGGAACTGGAATGAAAAGTCAAAACAACCAATTTTTATTCCTCTCTAAAAGGGGATTAAATTATTTCAGTTTTGATAATGAGATAAAAATAGATTTTTAAAAACAAACTGGATAATACTTTAGGATAATATTTAATAGAACTTCTACCTTCCATGTGGTTGAAGATATTAAAACCAAGCAGTTAATAACATTTCCAAAAAGAAAAAGTAAATATAGTCATTAGGAACACAAAAAACAGAATGTAATACCTAACAGGATAGTTAACTGAACAAGCTTAAGATTGGAATAAAAAACAAAAGCATATTAATATCTTTCATTAAACATTTAAAAATGTCAAAGATATTGCCACATGAGAGCACAGGCAAAAACTTAGCAGCCAACATAGAGGAAAATGTAGGAAAGCTAAAAATATTGGCATCACACAGGATTTAAGAAATTAGTAAATTAAAATTACAAAATGGTGATAAAAAATCAGTACCACTGAGTGGAAATACAAACAAATCATTATCATAATGACATGCATTGAGGAAATCAAAAAATACTAGAGAAATTGAACAATATAATTAACAAAATAAAACCTACATGAACAAAATTAGATTGTCAGCCCCCATTCTGTTTCCTGTAAACAAAGAATACATCTTTGTAAGAACTCATAAAATATTTATAAACACTGACCACATACTAGGTATTCAAATAGTTTCTAACCAGTAAATGTTATTACAAAACAGTACGATGAGGAGTGATACACAGTGTTAAAATAACTTAGAATTTTTCTCCAAAACAACTTTTTTAAAGAA
The DNA here is from genome assembly GCF_023721935.1 of Panthera uncia. Taxonomy (NCBI): domain Eukaryota; kingdom Metazoa; phylum Chordata; class Mammalia; order Carnivora; family Felidae; genus Panthera; species Panthera uncia. The sequence goes on from NC_064812.1 coordinate 32,395,033, forward strand.
TTAGTGATGAAGTTTTGGTAGGTCTGTGTTCAAATACTAGCTTGCTCTATTCCTAGTGTTCTGACTTCAGTGTACGTAGGGAAGGCAGCTAAATGACCAGCAAGAACTCCCCAGGGAAGTAAATAAGGCACCCTGAAGGCATGTGATGAAATGCACACGGAGGGTCAGAGTTAGGAGTACACAAAATCATCTTAAAGCATCAAAATGTCTTAGAGCAGACATGCCCGGAGATTCTTTTTGAGAAGTGAGAGGAACTTGAATAAAAATGGACACTTCCTTAAAAATTAAAAGCCACTGGGAATTGATTAGAGAGAATGGAAAGCGCAAGTAAATAAAGATTGAATTAGAAGAAGATAATAAAACATTTTTAACAGAGTAGATTATTCTATTAACGCACTTAAAAATACAGTAAAACGCAAGGTTTCTCTTTAAAAAGCTTACCATATTTTAAAAAATTGGACTATCTAAATTGAAAAATGGCTGAAGGAGTAATGTAGAATGCCTATTAAATAATTTCAAAAATTAAAAGCTCGTAGGATTATAAGCTCATCCAAAAATAGATATGCCAGGGGCGCCTGGGTGGCGCAGTCGGTTAAGCGTCCGACTTCAGCCAGGTCACGATCTCGAGGTCCGTGAGTTCGAGCCCCCCGTCAGGCTCTGGGCTGATTGCTCGGAGCCTGGAGCCTGTTTCCGATTCTGTGTCTCCCTCTCTCTCTGCCCCTCCCCCACTCATGCTCTGTCTCTCTCTGTCCCAAAAATAAAAATAAAAAAAAATAAAAAAAAAATAGATATGCCATTGGAAAAAAAACAAAAACAAAATCTAATGAGAGAAAAAATAACTGTTTTACAAATGTGGCTGCCTAACATACTCCTAGAAGTAGAAATCAAATATTATAACGATGCCAGTAATTCCCAAAGTAGTTTAAATATATCATGGTATTCTATTTTTAAAACACTTGGAAAATTTTTAGGAATTTGGAAAAAAAAAAATGACTCTAATGCCTGATATTAGTTTCTGGGATGATGGAAATGTTCTATAATTCTGCACTATCCAGAATGGTAGCCACTCACCCCATGTGGCTACTTTGAGCACCTGAAATAGGGCTAATGTGACTGGAAACACAATTTTAAATTTTATTTAATATGAATTAACATAATTTATGTTTATCCCTATGTGGCTAGGGGCTACCATTTTGCAGTGTATCTCTGGATCATCTGGAAGAATATATGGTTAAGAGTTGCAAACAATATAGTCCAACCTAAATATATCAAAAGTGCATATATTCCAAAGATGAGATAAAATCAGTATAATAAAAAAAAATCATCTATTACCATGAGTGTGGTACTAAAATAAATATTTAGTAATAGACTATCATTTGTAAGAATTCAATAGAGATTTTTTTAATAGAGAAGGATTAGTTAATTAAGTTAAAGCAACTAGTAGTAATTTAGAAAGAAAAATCAATTTAGGCCCTTATCTAACATAATTTAAAAAATACGTTTTGGGTTGTCTTTCAAGAGGTAATCAGAAAATAATAACCATAAGAAGCAGAATTGGTTATTAATCAATCCTTTGGAAAGAGATTATTTTAGATACAAAGATATCACAAAGCAATAAATAAATGGCCGTAAGTCCACATAAAAAATAAAGCCTGTATCTAAATAAATTTACAGCTTTTGTATGTTGAAATATCAAAAAAATACAACATATGGGGAAATGTTTTCCGCAAATAATTTAGACGATATGTTAATACTTTATAATAATTATTAAGTTTTTTGTAACTTCTCTTCTGTGGCTTGCCCAGGCCTTATGCTAGCCACTGGGTATGCACAGTGAATAAAGGAGACAAGGTCCCTGCTTTCAGGGAGGTTACATCTAGTGGGGACAACGGCAACTACACCATTTAAAAATAGTTTCCTCTTGTTGCCTGAGTTGTTAATTTTAGCCATTCTGACTGGTGTGAGGTGGTATCAGTCAGAAAGGCTAAAATTAACAACGCAGGCAACAACAGATATTGGTGAGGATGCAGAGAAAGGATCTCTTTTGCACTGCTGGTGGGAACGCAAACTGGTGCAGCCACTCTGGAAAACCATATGGAAGTTCCTCAAAAAATTAAAATTAGAACTACCCTATGACCTAGCAATTGCACTAGTAGGTATTTATCCAGGGGATACAGGTGTGTTGTTTTGAAGGGGCACATGCACCCCAATGTTTATAGCAGCGTTATCAACAATAGCCAAAGTATGGAAAGACCCCAAATGTCCATTGACAGATGAATGGATAAAGAAGATATGGTGTGTATATATATATATATATATATACAATGGAGTATTACTCGGAAATCAAAAAGAATGAAATCTTGCTATTTGCAACTACATGGATGGAACTAGAGGGTATTATGCTAAGTGAGATTGGTCAGTCAGAGAAAGACAAATATCCTATGACTTCATTCATATGAGGAATTTAAGATACAAAACAGATGAACATAAGGGAAGGGAAGCAAAAACAACAAGGGGGACAACTTAAGAGACTCTTCAATGCAGAGAATAAACTGAGAGTCGCTGGAGGGGTTGTGGGTGGGGGATGGGCTAAATGGGTAAGGAGCATTAAAAAGACACTTGTTGCGATGAGCACTGGGTGTTATACAGAGGGGATGAATCACTGGAATCTACTCCTGAAATCATTATTGCACTGTATGCTAACTAACTTGGATGTAAATTAAAAAATAAATTAATTAATTTGATTAAATTAAAAATGTTTTTCTCAAGCCCCAAAGAGAGGAGTCAGAATTGATTCCTCTCTTTCCCTCACTCATGCGTCAAATCTATCAGCAAGTTTTTAAAGCTCTCCCTCTTGAAACATAACCTGAACTGACTGCTTCCTCTGCATTCCTAGTTCAAGCCACCTTTACCTTTCACCAGGGCGAATGTGGTGGCCAGCCTTCGAATCCCCAGGAATCCATGCCAACCTCTCCCACAGTCCACTCCTTGTCATGGCGATGTAAATTACATCTTGTTACTCCTTGGCTTTTATGACTTCCATCCATACTTCGGATGAAGTACAAAATCTATATACTGTGCCCCACAAAATCCCACAAAAGGGCCAACTGAAAGCAAGCCCTACTGAAATCTCTGAGATAAACTTAAAAACCCTCCTTCCCTCCCTGGATCTTCGCACATCAGCTAGGTTTCAATTCCTTTAAAAGCCAAAGCTCATTCCCAATTTACGGTCTACACGCTCATTCCCTGTGCCTGGAACACTCCACCACTCCTGACTTAGGTCATCTGTCAGCTTTGGGCTTACAAATCCCCTCCCTAGTGGACTTTGCTGCCTCATCTCCACCTCAGCACATTTTTTATCATGAAGGCTCCAGAGAAATTGGTTCCCATACACAAAGTAGCACCACACATTTACCAAATAATTTGCCAGTGATGCATGTACCGACATAAGATTATTCCTAAACTTTGACATGGGATATTTATGCCCAGAAATCTCTACTAATAATCTTAAAACATGTTCATTTAAATGTCAATTTTAATACTGACATATTTCAAGAAGCTAAATGTTCCAAATGGTTTAAAAGTATAGAGATTCAGAGTCTGGGCAATAGAGAAACATAAGCCAGGTAACCTTTGTTTAAAACCTGCTTTATCGGGGTGCCTGGGTGGTTCAGTCAGTTAAGCCTTGATTTTGGCTCAGGTCATGATCTCACGGTTCATGGGATTGAGCCCTGTGCATGGACAGTGGTGCGGGGTCTGCTTGGGATTCTCTTTTTCTCCCTCTCTCTCTGCCCCTCCCCTGCTCAAGCCCTTGCACAAGCGCTCTCTCTCTCTCTCTCTCTCTCTCTCTTAAAATAAATAAACATTTAAAATTTAAACATAAAAACAAAACCTGCTTTACCAAATTATCAATATGTGACTTGAGCAAGTTACCTAACCCAAGTTTCATTTTGTTTTGTTTTGTTTTTTTAATCCATAAAATTAAGACCATTGGGTGCATACAGCATAGAAATCTTAAGAAGGTTAAGCAATGTATTGTAAATCTCTTAACTTGGGAGTTTAGTAAAACCTGTTTGTCTATTGTTGAATATTAATACATTTTAGCTATTAACCTAGAGTTTGGGGTTCAAATCCTGCCTCCAAAATATGACTTGTTTGACCTTAAGTGATAGCGGTCCAACCTCATATCATCATTTTAAAGATGAAATGAGTCAACACTGTGATGTTCTTATAACAGCATTTGACAATAAACACTCAACATATTAACCGTGAATTCTTCTTTATGTGTTCACAATTGAATACTTGTTAATGATTAAAAATAAAGATTGGGGCTATTTGGCAATGTATTTCAAAAGCTTTACAACTGTTCAAATTCAGAATCATCAATTCAACCTTATCCTCAGAATAATTAGAGATGACAGATGAATTTTCAGCAAAGTTCATCACAATACTTGTTCTAACAGAGAAGTTTTAGACACAGTCTAAATGGGGCGCCTGGGTGGCTCAGTCCGTTAAGCATCCAACTTTGGCTCAGGTCGTGATCTCTCGGTCTGTAAGTTCGAGCCCCGCGTCGGGCTCTGTGCTGACAGCGCAGAGCCGGGAGCCTGTTGCAGATTCTGTGTCTCCCTCTCTCTTTCTGACCCTCCCCCCATTCATGCTCTGTCTCTCTCTGTCTCAAAAATAAATAAACGTTAAAAAAAATTTTAGAAACAATCTAAATGCCAACACAGTTTGATTTTGAAAATTGTAAATCCACATCACTGAATGCTCTGCAATCTTTAAAAAAAAAAAAAAGCAACTTTTACTCCTTTAGAAGAGAGCTGATGACAGGGAAATGCTCAATATATATTAAATGAAAACAATTAAACTATATGATCCTTATGGAGTTGGCTCTAATCAGCTTTAGATTAGAAAACCAAATGACTAAGTTTGCCAGAACTGAGCCTAATTAGTTTGAGTGAATGAAAGCTCTAAGTAAATTTCATGAACTCTTTTGATTGGACTTTGTGTCCTATATTCTGCTGACTTTGTCTCTTTTTCTTTTCCCTGCCTGATTATCAATTTAAAAAAATTAAAGAAATACATAATCTGGCCAGTAGATATTTCTTGGGAGTTATAACTAATGTTTTTCTTCATATGTTAACACATTGTATTTGTAACCCATAAGGGCATAATGTGGCTGATTAAACTTTTCATTACGGCTCAAAGGCACTTCAGGTAAACAGAGCCTCTACACTTGGTATTCCACAATCCATATATGCTCATATCTGATTTTTTTTTCCCCAGGGAGTGGGAAAAGGTAGAGGAAACCAATTCTTCTAAGAAAAGAAAAGAGAATTCCTAAGCTCACAGTCTGTCGTGTTGCTATATCACAAATCACAAGCACAATTCTCTTTTTTTTTTTTTTTTTCAAATTTATTTATTTTTGGGACAGAGAGAGACAGAGCATGAACGGGGGAGGGGCAGAGAGAGAGGGAGACACAGAATCGGAAACAGGCTCCAGGCTCCGAGCCATCAGCCCAGAGCCTGACGCGGGGCTCGAACTCACAGACCGCGAGATCGTGACCTGGCTGGAGTCGGACGCCCAACCGACTGCGCCACCCAGGCGCCCCACAAGCACAATTCTCTTACATGGCACAAACAACTACTGAAAATGTTAACAAAAAGGAGCAATTAAAGACAAAGCCTTTGCTTGCAAGGAACAGAATTGCAGGTGACAGAATGTTGGCCATTTCATGTACCTCCGGGAGCAAAAATTCCTCAGTAGCTCCACTGTATACTATCATTTTACAGACAACTTCTAATGAGAAAGAACAATCATAGAAAGAAGGTACAACAGGGGCACCTGGGTGGCTCAGTCAGTTAAAGCATCTGACTTTGATTCAGGCCATGGTCTTGCGGTCTGTGAGTTTGAGCCCTGCATCCAGCTCTGTACTGACAGTTCAGAGCCTGGAGTCTGCTTCAGATTCTGTCTCCCCCTCTCTCTGCCCCTCCCCGCTCTCTCTCTCTCCCTCTCTCTCTCTCTCTCTCTTAATAGCAATCATGAACACATAGACTGAGAAACATAAAAAAAAAAAAAAAAGACTTGACAACGGTCAACAAAAAGCATTACACCAAACTGCTTTCTTTGCCTTAAGGTAATAAACTTTTTTTTTCTTTTTCATCTTTTGGGTTCCAGAATATTTATTAGACATTAGTAGATAAGGTTATGTTACTTCTTAAGTTATATAATTATAAAATCTGGTACATCAGATTAAAGCGGTTCTCTTTTACATCAGTAACTTTTTTTGTTGTGATCTATATCTTTCCTATGACATCAACACCTGATGATTGCTATTCTTGTGAAAGGAGGAGATGAAAGAGATAGGATAGAAGGAGATGGAACAAAAGTGTGAGGAAAATGCAACTAATGAAATGATAAAAGGAGAGCCGCTGATGGAATTGGTGGTCTGAGTAATTGGTTAGGGTGGGGTGTTTGCTCAGAGCTCAAATCAAGACAAAATTATACTTGGTGAGGCTCCATTTGCAATATTTCTTGAGTATTATGTAATTAACACCATCATTTACATTTAATCCAATTTTCAATTGAAAATTACTTTCTTATAATGTTACTGGAAACATTTAAGAACGGCATAATTAATAACAGAAATTATTTAACACAAGGCATAAGGAATTTTTTTTATATCATATGAACAACTCACTATTTCTACAGCCATTAAAACACAATAATAAGCTTTTATTAGCTTTATTTTCTTGGCCAGCACTATTGGTATTTTGCTACACCCCTAAAAGCTGATCTAATGCAAGTAAACATTATCGGGAACCTCCCTCATTGTCCTTGAAATGCAACACAAAAAGTAAGCATGACAGATACCCACTAACTGAAGATATTTATGCCCTCCCCAGTTCAGCAGATGAAGAATGTCTTTCCCTGATGTTTGAACCCGTCTGCATTCCTCACTTCTTTTATCTAGGAAGGGTCTTTTCCACACTGAATACCTTCTGCCTTCAAAGAGCCCTTAACCTGTTCTTCATCCCCATACCCACAAAAGCAATGGGGGAGCCTCACTGCAGAAATATGTTTCAAATAAGAATCCAACTCTTCCCCATTTCAAGGACTCAGACTGAATAGGTAGAGTGTTCACTCTCACCAGGCCAGAGAACGCAAGAGATTCAAACTCTACCAAACAGAAAATGCTAATCTTCTTGACAGGCAACCTAGAAAATTTCAACAGGCACAAAGGAAAAGCATCCATACCGTCAATATTTGCACATTCGCCCATGTCTAAGGAAAATACTGGATGAATGTTCTCTGTCTCTGTCTGCCTCTCTCTCTCTCTCTCTCTCTCTCACACACACACACACACACACACACACACACACACACACACACACTTTTCATTCTTTCTTTGTTTCCTATCACGGGCAAGGCTTACCTCACACATTGGCTCTGAGAGATACAGGTAAGCATGCGCAAGGAGGCTATAGTAAAAATAGACAAACACGGCATTCTGGGGCATCAGAAATTAACATAAAAATGTACACCAATAAACAACATATAATAAAAAGTCATCAGCTTAAATACTTGAAGGTATAGAACTAAAAAAAAAAAAGAAGAAGAAGAAGAAAAACAGGCCCTTTGAAGCATTAGTCTCAGAATTCCTAACATGAGGTGTGACGTGGAAAATAACTGGTTCCAGCCTACAACTGAGATGAGCAGTCGATAGACACTCTTCCCTTTAAACTCTGAATTGTGTAACAGACTTACTAGCACAATGCCTGATACAGCGTGTTTAAAATCTGTCAATAGCTTACATTTGAAGGACCTTTATGAATAATCACAGCATCCTTTTGGAAAGGAAATAATAAAACCACTGAGTGGGGGGAAAACAGCAGACAAATCAGTATGGGAAAAGCATGCTTATTTTCATATCTTGAAACATCAGACACCCAGAAAGAGGAGTGGCGTTACTAGGGGACTCCCTTCAAGAGTGCTGGGCCTTCAGATTTTGCTGTTTAGGTGGTGGGTGAGGGTCCTCCTTCTGTTTTGCAGTCAATGAGAATTTAATAAAATGCGAGTCTTGCCATCTCTGAAAGTATCTGTGTTCAAATGCACTAAGAATTAAAGCAGTCCCTTCTCATTTATGAGAATAAGAACAGGGTTTCTAATTAGAGGGGACACACGGAAACACTAACGATAAACCTTTGTTCCATGAAACAAAAATAAACTTCCGTTTGAGATTAAAGGAATGCTCTCCAGTCTCTTTAGGAAATACTGAGAGAAAGTGCAAAATTGGAGGAAGCACAAACATAATGAACACAGACAGAGCAGGACAGCTTTTCAGAGGAAGGATTTGGTTGGGCCCTGGGGACATTCTTTGCAAAAACTCTTGCTTCTGTGTCATGGAGATATGTAGGGACTGTAATAGCCTGGACCAGAACCAGCAGAAATAAACTGAAGATGTCTTACCCTCCATACTGCTCGTTTCTTTGTGGTTTATACTGAATTACAAAGTTCTAGTCACAGACACTGGCTAGAGACCGCAATGGGAAAAGGACCAGCAAAGACACACACACACACACACACACACACACACACACACACACACTCTCTCTCTCTCTCTCTCTCTCTCTTCCAGAAAATCAAAGGGACCCGCCTACTGGCACAAACAGAGGAGCCCCATGTTCCATGATCCCAAATACTGCTTCATAAGGATAAAACTGATTTTACAATGTCGGAGGCATGAAAAATACTACTCAAAATTCAACTCATTTAATGCCGCACCCTTTAATTTATTTTATTGCCTCAAGGGTGGAAAAGGCATGTTCCTCACTGTCTGTGAAACAAGAAGCAGTGCCAAGCTAATGCTAATGGGAATTCTGTGGCCGGAGCCCACACTCGAAGACGCTGTGCATGCACTTCGGTTTGGGATTTACCTCCTTTTACAAAAGAACATCATAGAACGAAGGCATCCCAGAAGAGAGCGCCTTTTAGTTTAAAACTATTGTCTGAAACATCGCACCCCCTCAGCCCTCCAAGGACAGAAAACATCTGAATTAAATTGTGGATACTGCTCTATATGGAACTTTTAATAACATTTTTAAACTCTCTCGATTTCCAGGCACTATTAAAAGAGTAACTTTCTTTGAAACTGAGTTAAAGAGTAGCAAATTCCCTAATGGAATAAAAGAAGAAAAAAAGTGATACATTTCCATAGAGTAACAAAGTCCCTTAGGAATAAATAACACAAGAGAAGTGTGATGCATTTCCACAGACTTAGCAGCAGGTCAATAACAGACACCTTGTAGGAAATATCTTCCCCTGAACAAAGGTAGCAGAGCGTTCCTGGAGATGCCCCAGTTCTTTGCTCTGATTCATGCTCGCCACCCTATTGGAGCATTTCAATATGCCACCAGCAGTCAGAAGCATTTTTAGGTCTGATTTTCTACAATTTCAATCTTCAAATTGGTAACTTTCCAAGTTAGAGTCACAAATGGGAAGAATTCTCACATAAACTGAAGATACGTTTAATCATTGTAGCTTTCACAAGTACACTGGCACTTTTAATTAACAGTTTGTGAATCAGCTTCCAAAATCTCACGAAAATAAACATACGCAGTGAAAAACCTCACCAAGATTTTCCTTGCACAAAGTGAATTTCTTCCACTCAAGACTGAACACGATGGCTATGCCACTGCCAACTTACCTTGATACGAGAGCAAATGACTGATTTGTTATAATATGAAAACAGCTAGGGCTGAAATTTTGTCTTTGCATTATTTAGAAAGAAGAGGCCTTCTTCCAAGGCCTCTTGGAATATATATTCCATATATACATATATATGTATATATGTATATGTGTGTGTGTGTGTGTGTTTTGCATTTTCTTTATATATATATTTGTATAAAACAAATATTTTACAAATCAAATATTTTATGAAATATAAATCGAACTTTGCATTAGATCGTTCTTCACCTGGTTATTGTAAGTTTATTTCTCATGGACTTTAAAATTGAAAGGCGCCATGTGGTTTATAAATGAAATCCCTTCATTTTGCAGATAAGAACACTGAATCATGCTTAAGTTTTTCACAGAACTTGTACTGGCCACCTGGCCTCCTACTTCGCCACCCATGCCTTTACAACACACACTAGATGAAGAAGCTCCCTTCCCATCACTGATCCCCAGTAGTTATGGCTTGAAAACAGAATGCGGATTTGAGGTAATGAAGTTGGCGATGTGACACCACAGACAGTAACGAGAACTGCAAAAAAAAAAAAAGGTAGGCTAGAAAAGTCACTCCAGTTTCTCATGTATAGATTGAGGACTGAAATTCAATGGGGTGAGGCAATTTATTTGTTTGCATGTTTCAAAAATATCCTTGCGGATCCTCTTTTTAATCTGTATTAAAAATGCAGCAGATAAAAGTGCTAGTAGGGAGATTACAGCAAAATAGTTTTCAGCCAAAATTACAATGATTAAGCACAAATGTCCGTGTTTTTATAAATGTTCTCCCCTCCATCAAAATATGTATTATTCATTTCTGTATGTTCCATAATAGAGCAGTGGTTTGGTACATAGTTGGCACTTAGCGATTTGGGGGATATGTTAATATATTGTTAGCCAGAAGCTAGAGAAAGGAATGTGATACTTAAAAAAAATATACATGTGCTATAATGTAGCTTTACCAATAGCCTTTATGATATTCTGTAGAAACACTACAATTATTTGCAATTCGACCATCTCAAAACTGTAATTTCTTTGATTAATTTACTATGACTAGTTGTAAGCCATTTTGTAATTAAAGAATAAGATGAATAAATAAAAGCACAGACTTTAATCCCATTTTGTTAACAAGTCTGTCTTCAAGAAAAGCGAAATTTGGAAGAGAAAGGTTGGCTTACCTTTCTTGTTGATATTTGTTTCAAATTTTTATTTAAATTCTAGTTAGTTAACATATAGTGTCATATTGGTTTTAAGGAGCAGCATTTAGTTATTCGTCATTTGCATATACACTCGGCGGCGCTCATCATAACAAGCGCCCTCTTTAATGCCCATCCCCCATTTAGCCCATCCTCCACCACCCTCCCTTCATTAACCCTCAGTCTGTTCTCTGTGGTTAAGGGTCTTGGGTGCCCGGGTGGCTCAGTGACTTGGAGCTCTGAACTGAGCTCTCTGCTGTCGCTCAGATCCTCTGTCCCCCTCTCCCTCTGCCCCTCCCTGCTCATGAGCGCATGCATTCTCTCTCTCTCCCTCTCCCAAAAATAAACATTAAAAAAAAGAAAGAGAGAGTCCCTTATGGTTTGCTTCTCTCTTTTTTTTCCCTTCCCCTACGTTCATCTGTTTTGTTTCTTAAATTCCCCATATAAGTGAAATCATATGGTATTTAAGCCAGACTGCTGTAAAATATGGTCAATTTCAAAAAGTTAGAAATAGCAAAATACATTAATGTAATATTATGCAACAACTATTCTCAAATCAAATTTTAAAAACCACTAACTTTCCTAGCTTTACTCCTTCCTTTTCAAGCTATTTTTAAAGATTGGTCAAAATCCACATAAGATTATTTTCCCAATATTTTATTTTACTGAGTACCCTGCATTTATATAAATTTGGGGCAAAATCCAATTCATGTTTAGAATTAAAAGAAAATAGGTATCAATGTTAAACATTCAGGCAAAAAATAGGTAGAAATAAAACTACAGGATAAATGTATAAAAGCTCTGAAAAATGAATACCATTGTAAGAGACAACAGAGATGATTTCACATGAAAATGTTTTGTCAAATTAATCTATAAAAATTTAGAAAATATGGGGTGTGATGGACCAATTTTTACTTTGTCTGTGGTTTCTCTTTTCCCTCCTATAACACACGGGCGTCTGCTTTCTTTCTATTACGCTTTTTCCCACAGCAGTGTTACTACATTTCAGAGCTCCAATGATCCATTCACACTAAGGAGTTCTGACTTAGTATATAATCCTGACAATTCTTCTAACCTCCAGTATGCATTTCTGCACTAACTACCCTGAATTTACATCATGATTTCCCACCAGTATCTTCAATTTCAAGCATCTAAACTTAGCTCATTATTAACTCTCCCTCTCCCATCCCAGTCTGCACTTCCTCAAATATTTCCAGTCGCCAAAGATTTAAAAATGAGCTTCAAGTTAGATTCCTCCGTGGTATAATTCCTTCCTCGTCTATTTCTCCACTTCCATTACCATGACCACACTTAGCACTGTGCTGTATAACAATAACAATAATAATAATTATTATTATTATAAATGTCTTGTTTTTGTCCCGGGTTCCTAGAAGGGAATTCTAAGCCCTTAGAATTTCCTAAGTGATAGGAGCATCTCTGTGATTCACAGAGGGCCCCTGACCTCCGGGGATAAGATGGGGGCTGGAGAATGAGTTCACTTACATGGTTCAATGATTCAGTCAATCATGCCTATGTACGGAAACTTCAATAAAATCAATGGACACAAGGCTCAAGTAAGGCTCCTGGTTGGTGACATAGATGGGCCAGGAGGGTGGTGCGTTCTGATTCCATGGGGAGAAGACAGGGAAGCCCTACTTTCAGGGCTCTCCCAGGCCTTGCTTTGTATGTGTCTTCATTTGGCTGATAATGATTTGTCCTTAATAATAAATTCTCTTAATGAAAATTCTCTAGTGAATTATCCATCTGAGTGGCTCATGGAAAACCCCCAACTGGTCCAAAGTACAGATAATGTGAAAACCCTCAAATCTGCAGCTGGTATCTGACCTAAGGACAATCTTGTTGGAGATTGTGCCCTCAACCTGTGGAGTCGATAATAACTCCAGGCAGTTGGCATCAGAATGGCATTGCAGTGTTGCAGGTTGCCAGATATAATACAGGACAGCCATTAAATACGAATTTCAAGTAAATACCAGTCTTAAAATATAAAAATGTCCCCAAATCCCATGGGGGCATATTTACACCAAAAATTCAAAACTTGACATTGAACAGGGCACACTGGTTTTGCTGTTTTTCCTAAATTGGGCAACCTTATACCCTAAGACAGGTTCTTATCACTCTTTGCCTAGTGGTAGCCTAACTTCACTTACTTTCTCTAGGCTCTATCTATTTATCTTTCTTACCTACTACTCTCAGATTATTCTTTACAACCATGGTTTTGGCCACGTATTGCCTTGTTGAGAACTTTGAGTGGTTTCTCATTGCCTATATAAATATATACAGATTTATTAGGATGGCATTTAAAGTTATTTATAAAGTACCCCAGACTTTGGAAATTAGACAAAACTGTGTTCAAAGCCTATCTTCACCACCATGGCAGTTGGATAAAATGGGACAACTAATTTAGTTCTTTTTTTAATGTATTTATTTTTTTACATTCACTTATTTATCTTGATAGAGAGAGGGAGAGTGTGCACAGGTGATGGTCAGAGAGGCGACAAAGAATCCCCAGTAGGATCCATGCTGTCAGCACGTATCAGCACAGAGCCCAGCTCGGTGAGGATCAATCCCAGGAACCGTGACATCATGACCTGAGCTGAAATCTAGAGTCAGACGCTTAACTGACTGGGCCACCCAGGCACCCCTTTATGTATTTATTTTTAATTTTTTTTATTTAAATTCCAGTTAGTTAACATACAGTGTAATATTAGTTTCAGGTGTACAATATAGCGATTCAACACTTCCATACATCACCCAATGCTCCTCAGAACAAGTGACCTCCTTAATTTCCAACACCTATTTAACCGATACCCCCACCTCCCTCCATCAACCCTCCGGTTTTTCCTTGTAATTAAGTCTGTTTCGTGGTTTGCCTCCCTCTCTCTTTTTTTCCCCTTTGCTTATTTCTTTTGTTTCTTAAATTCCACCGATCAGTGAAATATAAGGTATTTGTCTTTCTCTGACTGATGTATTTCACTTAGCACGATACTCTCTAGCTCCATCCATGTCATTGCAATGGCAAGAGTTCATTCTTTTTGATTGCTGAGTAATAGTCCATTGTATGTATATACCACAACTTCTCTATCCATTCATCAGTCAGTGGACATTTGGGCTCTTTCCATAATTTGCCTATTGCAGATGATACTTCTATAAATAGCAGGGTACAGGTATCCCTTTGAATCAGTATTTTTGTATTCTTCGTGTAAATACCTACTGGTACAATTGCTGGATCATAAGATAGTTCCATTTTTAGATTGTTTTAAGGAATCTCCATACTGTCCTCCATAGTGGCTATACCCGCTTGCATTCCCAACAGTGTAAGAGGGTTCCCCTTTCTCCACATCCATGCCGGCCCCTGTTGTTTCTTCTATTGCTGATTTTAGCCATTCTGACACATGTGAGGTGATATCTCATTGTAGTTTTGATTTCCATTTCTCTGGTGATTAGTGATATTGAACATCTTTTCATGTGTCTGTTGGCCATCTGATTCTATTTCTTGTCCTTAATCTCTTCATTGTAATATGAGAACAGGAATATATCAGAATGTTATTTTAAACAAAGAAAGAGAAACTTTGCATCTACCTTTAATTGGTCAATGACCAATGGCCTTTTACTAAGCACGTACAATAAATCCATCCTAGTATTTTCCAAGTACCAATCTTTATTGAAATTCCTGCCTTTTCTTACACTATCCACCATGGTTTTCCTCTTTGTCCACTTTTCCCCATTGTATTTGTACTTCTGTAAAGTTCTGTCCTTGGTCCCTTCTCATTGTGTACCTTTTCCCTAGTGATTTCACTTCCAAGATTTTAAATAATGGTAAACTCTTGCTATATGCTGACATATTTCAAATATGAAACTCCAGCCCCACATTCCTACGTCCATCTGCTTATTGACATGTCTGAATATCCAATAGTCAACCATAGGTCTCCTCCAATCCCCTAGTCTTCCCACAATGCCTGTTTTGTATAGTTTTGTTTTTTAATTAATTTACTTATTTATGAGAGACAAAGAGAGCAAGCAGGGGAGGGGCAGAGAGAAAACAGAGAGAGAGAATCCCAAGCAGGCCCTGCGTTATCAGCACAGAGCCTGACACAGGGCTTGAACTCACAAACCATGAGATCATACGGAAACCAAAATCAATAGTCGAACGCTTAACCAACTGAGCCACCCAGGCGCCCCCGTTTTGTATAGTTTTAACATCACTTCTGTTAAGTAGGCCAGCCAGTAAGGTCAGGATGCCCATGATTCTTCCCCTCTCTCAGACTCACACACATACCTGTCAGCAAATTCTGTAATTTTGTTCTGTAAATGAGTTCTCTTCTCTGCATGTGCACTGTCTCTTCCTTTGTTAGGGCCCTCAACCCTCTCCTCTGGATTACTGCTATGGTGTATCAGTCAGGGTCAAAACAGGAAACAGATACAACTCTGAGAACCTAAAGTAGAGTGAATTTATTGCAAGGATTGAGCACAAGGTGACGGAGTGCAATTCATTCATTAGCAATAGCAAGAAGCCAGGACCTTCCCTGAGCTAGAGAAAGACAGGAGAAAGAATCACCTGGAAAAAGGTGAAACTATAGCAGACTTGTGAGACTGAAACAGAGACAAGAAACAGTCCTTAATGCAGATGCTTTCACCTCCCCTTTCCCTCTCCCAAAGGTTCTCCTTCCTCTACCCTCACTCTCTTTCAAGACATATTTTGCACTATTACCCTTCTAAAAGGAAAATCTGATCGTGTTTATCTCAATGCCAAAACTCTCCAAATAGTTTTCTGCTCTCTATAGGTAGTCAAAACTCACCTCTTCTTCAACTGCTACGCTGTGCCGTGCCCACAGCTCCCCAGAAGACTTTGGTTCCCTTACATATTCTATTCCACAGCCAGAAATCCTACCCCCGCCCCACCGTCCTCTGCACAAACACCAGAAAACGTCTTCTCATATTTCAGGATCTACATGACAAGTTATCTCTGCAATACCATCTTCCACGTTGTCCCTGTCCTCTCCCTCTTTCCCTTTCTTTATCCCACTCCCTTCCTTTCTCTTACTCATCTCGTAGTCTCACAAATCGAATCAGTAGTTACCATGATCCTCCATGAAAATGTCTACGTTGGCACTGATTTCATAGCACTACAACTGTACACGTGCACGTGCGTGTGCACGCACATGTGTATTTTGGCATGACTGTTCAGTCACGTGTCAACCTATGGTACTGGGTCACAATCTCCTCGAGGGCAGGGCGTTTATCGTATACCTTTTATCAGCTCAACAATTTCTTGAAAGATGTTTAGAATGAACTTGAGGTGCTTAAATATATTTATGTGTTCATATTTTTAAGACAAGTCAAGTTTAACAAATATTTTATAGGAATATCTCAATGCCTGAGGAAAAAAATTCTTGAAAGAGAAAATGTATTTCTTACATTATGTTACTCAGGGAGAATACAAGTTCACTTCCTTCTCTGACAGTTTTGAAATCAAAGTTTGTGTGGGGTTATTGATTTCACCTGTGTCAATGGACTTAGGATCCCTTCTTCCCCTGCAATTCTAATGCTTAAAAGAACATATGAAAATTCAAATAAAAAATTGCACTTTAGGCTTACAAATGAATTATGGCAAATGCAATCTCTATATATTGTTTACCTACTTTTTGGTGGCCCTGCATAAGTTACATCAGGAATATGCTCTTGGATACCAAAGTTCAGAAGACTCTGTCTCCAATTCTCCAACTCTCTTGCCCCATTTATTGGCCATGAGCATCTATCAAAGGCAACAGTTGTTTACTTACATTAATTTAATGCCCACTATAACTACATGAATGTGGGTTACTACCTTAGCTCTATTTTACAGACAAGGAAACTGACGCATAGAGAAATTAGGTAACTTGCCCAATGTCACTTGCCAGTGGGTAGCAAAACTCATCTATAAACCAGTTCTGATGTCAGAGCCCATATACTTAGCCACTAAACTACTCTTTCCCATGTGTCAATCTTTCCTTTCAGCATAGTCCTCGGGCTCAAGAATGGAGAGTAGGGACTAGGAAGCACACCGTGCCCTTCACAGCTTACCCCTCCTGTCCTCTATTGGAGAAAATATGCCAATGAAGGAATGGTATTACTGCTATAGAGTGAGCATTGGGCTTCTTCTGCTGACCAAGTAAGATCTAAAAGTGATGTGGATTGAAAGCACAGAAAATAATATTTGCATGTATTTACAACCTGCCTTTCTCAGTAAGGATTTAAGGTGTTTCACTAAGATATGCACATTACTGACAGATAAAGTAAATTAAAATAGGCAGAAAAGCAAAGCAAAGGGAAAGTTGGGACAGAACAGGACAGTGTGTGCACGCAACGCAGGTCATGAAGTTATAGAAACTTGCCAATAGCAAGCTCGACGTTTGGCTCTAAGCTACAGAGTAGCCAATGAAAACAGAGAAATGAGATTATACAGTTGATTTTTCTATAAAATACAAACAAAGTAGTTGCTCAGGAGAAGCCCAAATATTTCCAGGGCTAAAACAAGGAGAAATTACTTTCCTAGTCTTCCAGAGAGGACACTGTAATATAATAAACAGCGTCTTCAGCACAGCCGGGGAGCAGGGTTTCCAGAAATGAATGCCAGAGATTGCTTTTCACAACATCCCTCCAAAATAAGGCCTATGCATATGAAATACAGGACGCAGACTCAGTCTTGCCAGAAATACTTTATTCTTTTACACATCTTTGAGAAGTAGTTTAGTATAGGCTGATACAGACTACCTGGATTTGAATCCTGGCTTTGTCACTTACTGCCTGTGTGACATGGGACAAAACTCTAAACCTCTCTGGGTGTCTGATAAAATGGAGATAATGATCATAACTGTCTCATGCAAGTCTTTAGTCTCTATAAAGTCCTTAGGATTGTGTTTGGCACACAGTAAGCACTGCATAAGTTTTTACTATTGTATTTAATATTCAATAACTATATTTATTTTTTTTCAAATCCTAACCTCCCAGCTGACAGCAACATCAAGTTAACCAACACAGGGTTCCATCTAAGTTCCAGGGAGCATATTAGTGAACAGTCACTGGGAGTAGTAGGAGAATTTGGGGGAGAAGGCAACTTGTCTTTAGTGTCATTTAGCCATGCTAGCTAACATCCCTTGGGACTTCCCTTCTTCTGGTTCAAAGCTCCTGGTCCAAACAGGTGAATGTTTCCAACTACTTGTACCCTGTCAGATACATGGAGATCATTATAATTCTCTCCTAGGGTAAGGGGATCACAAAACAGTGAGGCTAACAGGCTTATCTGTCTCTGGGTCTTGATGACTTCCTGGGCTCTACCTAGGAAAACAAACTCTCTTAATTAACCTAGTGGGGGACTCCATTAAAAATCTACCTCCCGGCATTGACTGAGGGAAGGGGAAATTGTGATCCGCTCTCCTCTCAGAGATTATTGTTTAACCACGCATCATTTCTCCTCCATCCGTAAAGTTATTTTATCTCGAGGGGCAGAGTTGAAGGACGCTTTGCGTGGGTCTCCTATCTTCTTCACAAATTCGTCAATGCTGCAGGCTTGCTTGCAATTGCTCTTGCAACTCACAAGACAAGAACTGGCACCTTGTCTCTTTCTGAGGTGTGATTCCATCTTTGAGACGGTAAGTGGGGAAAGCTGACGTGAAGGCAGAAGGTGGAGGGGATTCAAAAGGTCCACGGTATTGTGAATAAAGGGGGTGAATGACAGCTGGCTAACATTGCCCAATATCACTTGCCACACGAAAATACAGCACTCTTCCTAGGCATACTCCTATTAAGACAATTCTGGGGTTGTGCGGTGTGATGAGGTCCACATTTGAAGCTTTCTTTTCGTCGTTATCAACCCCTAGGCAGACTTTAAAGACAGTCTTCATGGGCAGACTGAAGAGAAGAGCCATATACTAAGGTTACTCAGTTTTTAAAACTTAGAGAATGTACTAGTGTTGGTAGTTCGCTTTTTCAAAAGTCTGAATGGCAGGTACTAGTCTGGTGTCGGTTGATTCATCAGGAGCACCAAATGGTCTAGTCCAATGTTCAACACAAGTTATTTTTTTTAAGTTTATTTATTTTGAGAGCGAGCGAGCAGGGAAGGGGCAGACAGAGAGAGGGACAGAGACAATCCCAAGCGGGCTCTGTGCTGTCAGTGCAGAGCCCGACGCAGGGCTGGATCCCATGAACCGTGAGAAACCAAGAGCCGAAACCAAGAGTCAGATGCTTAACTGACGGAGCCACCCAGATGCCCCGCACAAATTATCCTTTAACTGGAAACAAAGCTAAAAATACCACGCAGCAATGCATACGATTAGTACTCAATTTTCATACAATCAACACCACTAAAAAGGTAACTCTTTTGTGTCATATGTTGCATATGGATAAACTTAGAACAAAAAACTGCAATCATCTGGAAAGGTCCTCAAAGGTCCAATTCTTTGGTGTCTTTATTTTAGATATCAGAAAACCATGACTGAATGGTTATTTGAGATCACATTTCTTCTCTTTTATATAAATACTTTGAAATGTAAGAACAAAAAATATCACATCCGGTCAGATATATGTGTCATTCCTCCTAGAATTCTGCTGCTTGACAGGCGTGATGCCCCCATTTTGTTCTGTAATTGTGCATAGTTTCTGCAACTTTATTAAAAACGCTTCTAAACTAAACTCCACAAACCCCTTAAAGTTGTAAATTCCTCATGGGTAAACATCAGTGCCTGTTTCTGTCTCCCACAGTACCTAGTAAAATACCTTAAAGAAATCATAAGTTAAGGTGCTTGTTAATGGTGATGATGTTGTGCATCACAATATTGATGATCACGTGACTGATTCCCTTCCCAGGTTCTGCATCTCTAAGAACCCCGTCTGTTCTTTAAGGCTCAGCTCAAGCCCAGTCTCAGGTCATGGTGTCTTTCCATACTAATCTAGCCCTCCCTCATTCCTCTCTGCTCTAACCACCTATTTTCCTTTTCACCAAACATCTATCCATTTAAATAGTTATTTATTACTACTTATTCAATGTGTTTTAGTATGGTTTCCATACAAGCTGTTAGATTCTCCCAAACATTTACTATATTCTACATTTTTTATGTTCTCATCATCATCATCATCATCAAAGCTCATCAAAGTTGAGGCATAAATACTGCCCATTGATACTTCCTTTTACACTCTTAAAAGTACCCTTCTTATTACCAGACTTTCTTTGGTTTTAAGGAAACGATTCAGCTCCAGAGCTCTAAGTGTTTCCACATCAGCTATGTCCAACGTTCTTCCATACTCCGTGAGGGAAGTCCTATGTGCTCTTGGATATCATCTTTCCAGTGTAAAACCATAAATATTGTAAGCCATCCCCCAATTTCAGAAGTTATCCTTTTACCCCCTGTTCTGTAACATTTCTCCGAAATGTCTTCATTGCCATTTCACATTTTAAAGTGGAGTAAGCATATACGTAAACAGTATGTGCCACTGTACTGTAAAAGATAAATAACATTTTCTGTTTTGTTTTAAATATTCTCCCTGATGAAGGTAAACTTTATAACATGAGAATAAGAAAATAATATCGACAAAAGCACCTACTAAAAAACTGTTCTATATTCTAATATTTTCTACCAATCTATGTTGAAATACAATCAAGTGTTGTATTACACACATAAGAATAACTGTGTTTTGTAATTTAAACACAATTTTTTTTACTCCCTTTAAGATTATCTAATGATTAAAAATGTTTAAGCACTCTCTAGAGTGCATTATATGGATAAAGAGATGGAACAGGGAAATTATTCTACTGACCAGAGAAAAAGAATAAAAGGATAATGTTGTTAACTACTCAAAATAGTAGGGGCAATAGAGGCACATTAAGCCTGTACTTATTCAAAATATAATCTTATAAAAATTCCAAGAGTCTCCAAATACCCATGGAAGGTCAGGAGCAGCTGTTTCAGACAAATAAGTTTTTGAATCTTGAATATATTCTCTGCTGTGATTCTTTCAGTGATGGCGTGTTAGTGCCTTAAAATGATATATTTGGATTTATGGCAAACCCCTTAACAGAAAAGCTAACACTCAATAGACCAAGTGTTTGGAACTACAACTCATAGCTTATATCATGTTGATAGCTTAGTATTTCAAAAACAGTCTATGGAAATATACCATGTGAGAGTAATCCTGGTTGATTATACAAACTACAATTATGCATACATTTGAAGCTTTCGTTTTTCTCTAATTCAAAATTTCACTGCCTTCCAGAGACTCTCTTTGGGAAAAATATTGGCATATATGTAAAAAGCAACACAATTAAATTTTAACACACTCCACAGTCTTTAGGCTCTTAATACTGTCAAATGATCTTCAGTCAAAGACCATCTGGAACACACCTGTTGTTGAACAAATGTGAGTTTACTGCCTCACTGTGAGGAGTCTCAGCAAATATGTTAGAAATAACTTAAAGGACGTGGACTTCTGTTAGGTGATTTTGGGGAAAGTTTAAAAAAAGCAGGATTTGGCTCTGGGCTGGATACTGTCAGGGAGCAGAAGCCATTCTATGATTGGGAATCTTAAGAATTCTTACCTAGAAGAAGAATGTGATTGGTTAAAAACAAAAAAGTTGTGATTAGTTTTTTAAAAAGATGGGAAATATTTGGGCTTTTTCTGATCTTCAAAATGTTCATGTCTTTGCCCAAGTTCACATATGAGTACAGAGTGGTCTAGTTTTTGTCTAATCCATCATGATCACAGAAGGTCCTTGCCTAATGTCGATGGTGTGTGAAATGTCATGTTCAACAGGAGAACACCACCCTACCAGCAATGCTTTTCTCTTTCTCCAGATATAAAAAACGAGCATAAAGTGCGAAGGGGCCATCATCTCCGCAGACTGAAATAAAGTTACAAACAGGAATGCATCTCCATTTAACTTGCGTTGTAGGCTATAAGCTGGGTCTTGTATATTTTTGGCATCACTCTGTATGCTATAAACAGCCAACGTCCATCAACTGCTTCAACTAACTCACTTCTTCCTTCAAAAAATTCATTAATGATTCTCAACTACAGACAATCTCTAAGTAGGTAATCATAAGTCTGTAAGGAGAGTAGCAAAGACTGAATCTCATTGTGACGAAACTAATGAGAGAAGAATGGAGGATGAGGAACGCTATTCTCCACTCACATTATATCTGAGTTCTTATGTAAGGAAGCACTTGGTAACAGGTGTTTACTGTACATAAAAGCACAGCCAGGCCTTTGGAATACAACAGTGAATAAGATCAAGTCCCCATCCCCAGTGGGCTTGCAGCTCTGTGACAGAGTTATGGTTTTATTTTCTCATTCTTCATCCTACACAGTGAAATAAAATTACATCATTGTATCAAGCAGTCAAAAGAGAAAATTAATACTGGCCTACTCCATGTGTTTATGGCCAATTTGGGTCCTGACTACAAATTACAATCAACGTAATTTTTTAATTAAGTTTTGGCCACTGGTTAGCTGGCTCACTATAAGATTTTAAATATTGCCTTTAAAGTCCACAAGCATCTCACATAAACTCAACAGTACAGGAACTCTAACTGCATTCTCAATAATGAAGAAGTGTTTCCTTTTTTATGCTGTCAGTGAGAATGTTATTTATTTTATAATTTGATGAACATACACTGATAATAGATATAAAACTAAGCTTTACAAATCACACTAGAATAATAAACTGCAATTAAATTTTATCACTGAATTAAAATTGGCCAAATGTGGAAATTAACAAGTTATTGAAAAACAATAATATGAATAAGAGTTTTTTGAGATTTTAACTATTTACATTCAATTTAAAAACATGAAGTGGTCCCAGATTATTATTTCACAGGGAAATAATATAATTATTGACCAAATATTTCAATATATTCTAATTATCTATCTCCCTCCCTCCCTTCCTACCTATCTACATCAATCGATCCATAAAATTAATCCTCTAAAATAAAGTTTCTTAAAAAAAATTTTCAGGGGCACCTGGGTGCCTCAGTCAGTTAAGCATCCGACTCTGATATAGGCTCAGGTCATGATCTCGCAGTCATGGGATCGAGCCCCACATTGGGCTCCATGCTGAGTGTGGAGAAGCCTGCTTGGGATTCTCTCTCTCCCTCTCTTTCTCAAAATAAATAAATAAACATTTTTTTAAAAATTTACTTTTAAGCCAATTAGAATAGTACCATGTTTCAGAAATACCTTTTCTTCCTTCTTATTAAATTCATTACTCCTTACAGAGATTACCATTCTCTCCAAATCTAGACACACATATATTAAGTAAAAATTCCTCAATAGCTTTTGTTTCTATAATGATGGTGCTCTTGTAGTTACACTATTTTTTTAAAAAAAATGTATATACTCACATAATTTAGCTTTATCTGCTACTTCTTCATTCACTCACAAAGTAAATATTTACTGAGAGTCCTCCAATTTGTAAAAAAATTACGTGGAACAGAGCAATTAAAACAAAACACAGTGCCTCCTCTGAAGGAGTTTACAATCTAGGAGGTGAGATTAAGACACGTACACAAATATTAAAAGAATGCAGTAAACAGTAGTTATCATTATAGATAGGGACAAAATCTTCTAAGGATTCAGATAGGAGAGAGGCTCCAGGCTGAAAATATCATGGGAGTTCTCACAGAAAGGGACATGTCTTAACTATGCATTAAAGTATTGGATTACAGATAGAGATTTAGGACATCTACTGTGTTCCTTGGGGACCCAAGCCTCCCTAATTCTCAGTTCACCCCCCAGTTCCTCTTCACATTCATCACTATCAAGTTTCCATTGACCTAGGCTTGTGCAGCTCGCCTTTCAACTCTAAATACAGGACTCAAGACTCTCTGCATTTAATTTTCTTAATTTCAACTGGTTTTTCCATCCAATATATAATCCCAGATTTTAACAATACTTCTTTAATAAAAAGTGTTATATTGATGTGTAAAATGCAATGTGGCAATAATTTTGAATCCTAATTTTGTTTTTTACCTCCATCCTGGAAGTTATCCTTCCCTGCTTTTCCAATTACAAATTTGGTAAGCACACCTTTTATGCCCTCATCCATAGGGACATTAGACAGGTGTTCAAACTTCAAGAAACTCAAACTCTGGTTGACAGAGAGATATGCATAGTCTAAAATGGGCCTAAGGGTTTATGTCAAAATATATTAATATTTATCTATCCATTAATTTATTTTTCTATCCAACACATGTCTCTTGAGTACCTATTATGTATCAGATACTCTTTTATGACTCTTTCAGTATTGAAAAACTCCCTACTCTCCATGGCTTTTTACTCTAGTGTGAGGTGAAAATGAGTGAAGAAATAAATCGAGAAACAAATGAATAAAGAAAATGCATAAACAAATAAGTAAATTTATAGTTATAAGCAATAATGTTACAAGTGCTATGGAGATAACTGATTTAGAACAATGGGTTATCAT
The DNA here is from genome assembly GCF_023721935.1 of Panthera uncia. Taxonomy (NCBI): domain Eukaryota; kingdom Metazoa; phylum Chordata; class Mammalia; order Carnivora; family Felidae; genus Panthera; species Panthera uncia. The sequence goes on from NC_064812.1 coordinate 32,419,427, forward strand.
AACAGGGTGTTTGAGAAGTGAGCGAAGTCCCCTTTGACGAAGTGACATTTCAGATGAGATATAAGTGACAAGAAGAAACAACTATACAATGATCAAGGAGAAGAGTGTTCAAGGCAGACAGAGCACCCTACCCTAGGAATGAACATGACATGTTGGAGAAAAAGTATGGCTGGAGTGCAGAGATGAGAGGATAGTGGTGTAAGATGAGGACAGAGAGGTAAACTGGAGGTTCTAAAACTAAGGCAAAGAATATAGGTTTTATTCTAATTGCAATAGGAAGCCATTGGTAAGTTTTAGGCAGGTGAGGGACATGATATGAATTATATATTAAAAGAATACTCTGGATCCTGGGGGGCCTAAGGAGCTCAGCTGATTAAGCATCTGACTCTTGATTTTGGCTCAGATCATGATCTCTTGATCGTGAGATCAAGCCCCACATTTGCTCTGTGCTGACAGCGTGGAGCCTGCTCAGGATTCTCTCTCCCCCTCTCTCTCTCTGCCCCTCCCTCGCCTGCACTCTTTCTTTCTCTCAAAATATATAAATAAACATGAAAAACAAAGATTAAAAAAAAAAAAAAAAGAATACTCTGGCTCCCGAGCTCAATGGATTTTAAGGGAGTAAGAGTAAAATTCAGAGAAACCACGTTAGGCAGCAATGATCCAGGCAGGAGAGGATGATGACCTGGACTAAGGTGGAAAGAAATAGATGGATTCAGAAGATATTTTAGAGACTGGGTTGACAGGACTTATTATGAATTGGATATGAGAGGGAGAGAGGAAGAATAAATGCTGGCTCCACCCAACTGGGTGTGTTGATGAAATTGACTGCAATGGAAAGATTGGATATGAAAAGATCTGGGTGGCAATGATAAAGAGCTGTTCTTAGGACACATTAAATTCAGATGCTTATTAGATATTCACGAGAAGCTTTAAAGTAGATAATTGGAAATATGAGTTTGAAGTTTTAGAGAGAAGTCAGATCAGGAAACAAAGATTTGAGAGACTTTCATTTACAGATCGTATTTAAAGCTACAGAATCAAAAGGCCAAACCTGGAGAGAAAGCATATCCTAACAAGAGAAGAGGGTACAGGAGAGTCTTCAAGAATTCCAATGCTTCCATACTGAGCAGAGGAGAAATTAATCAAAGACACCTAGAAGGAGCAGCCAGTGAAATAGTGTGAAAACAAGGAGCGTGACGTTACCAAAGTCAAGAGAAGAAAATGCTTCAAGGAAGGAGCAGTCCATGTTGTTGAACAATGCTAAGAGTTAAGAAGAGAAGGGAAGATAGGATTGGACTGCATGGAAGTCACTGGTAACTTAACTTCAGATGGTTATGTGCTAGGGAAAGGGATCCTAGGTGGTAGACTAGGAACAGAGCCCTCACTCTACCTAGGAAGTTGGAAAATCTGAACCAAAGAAGGTACTGTCTTTACACCCATAAACTTGAACCACTCTGTAAATAATGATACTGGCAAATCCTGGATGTTATCCTGGACTCTGATTTAGTCATTAACTAGTTACCACTCTGGGTGGTTTCCCACTTCAAGCCACTGCTTCTTGTTTCTGTTCCTGTTCACTTGATCAAATTTTTGTTGTTCTCCCTATCTAACTCCTGAAAGAAAAAGGAAAGGAGACGAGAGGGCAGGGGAGGGCAGGGGGAGGGGAGGGGAGGGGAGGAGAGGGGAGGGGAGGGGAGGGGAGGGGAGGGAAGGGAAGGGAAGGGAAGGGAAGGGAAGGGAAGGGACACTTTAAAACTAATATTTAAGTAACTTGATACAAATTCCCTGAGGTTGCTTAAAATCATTGATAAGTATCTCTGAACCCATGAGGACTTTACTCAGCTAGTTGTGCATCTTTTGTGAATAATTTTATAAATAAATCACATTACATCATTTTATTAGAAAGTCTTACCCAAGACCAGCTTATTGTGTGCAAATTTCTTGAGATTTGGGGCTACCTCTAGTTATGTCTGATTTCCTCTAGGCTCTGCACATACAAAACCTATATTTATTATTTAATTGAAAGAGATTGTATGTATCATATAAACCAAAAGCCCCCAAAGAAGGAGACAACTGACACCCCATACTTAAAAGAATTCCATTTATATATTAAAGTTTGCCAACCCCAGTATTTGAACAACCTTTTTTTTTTTTTTTAACACACTCTCTAGTTCATTCCTTCTTTTATCATGATTTTCTGCCCTCCCAGCCCAGGTGTTGGCTATTCCAGTGATTAGATCAAAGATGACCTTTTGGTGTGAAGACAGAGGTAAAGAAAATACTTATTAAAAGTCTCTACCTTTTGTATGTCATCAGTTAAGAGTTTTCCTTTCCCATCTGATAAAGGAACAATGTTCTCCTTTATCATTTTCTTGAGTTTTAATGTATTTTTAAAAAAAAATACAGTGTTCATTTTTTCTTCACCTAATTTCTTTTGTTTTGTTGTAGTTGTTGCTTTTCTATGACCTGAACATGCAATTAGGCACTAACTCCTCTGCAATTTTTGTTTTGTCAAATAACCCATCTTCCAATTTTGTAGCATTCATTGTTTGTATTTTTAAAGCACTGTATTTATCCAGGTGAGATTTATTTTCCTCTGCCTACCTGGTCTATAATTATTACTACGGCACTGGCAAAAGCCACTTCCCTGTGAAATCCAGACTACTCTTCATCAGATCCCTTTAAGAGATAGATAGCTTGAGATTTTTGAAAAAGAAAGTGCCTGGGTACTCCAAAGGAGGTTTAAGAAACAGAGAGAAAGGAAAATGAAATTGAAAATAATAAATGGACTCAGAATATAAGCTCTGTCAAACAGAGGTCAAAATGATTTCTAGGGGTACATGATAAAAAAGAAATGTTGTAAAATATGAATGGGGTTAATGAATGGTTGGCTGAATTGAGGAAGTAAAAACTAAAATATGGGTTTCCTTGACCCTTTGCAGGTCCTTTGCCTTCATTTTAAGCGTACAACAAAGAAAAGAAAAGAAGGGGAAAAAGACCCACAAAGACTGCATAGTGAGGATAGAAGACCAAGACAATTTGCCACCAAAGGGTCTTCTGGTCATCGAGATAGTAACGGAATTGTTTCCCAAAGGCTTAAGAATGAGGACCATGAAATCTAAAACCATGCTAGATCAGAGCACTCAGTGGCCTTGTGTATATGAAGTAGGAGACGCTCTACGGGTTTTAAATATTACTCTTACCTAGAACATTTTTCTCCCATTTTCTTCTACGCTTACTGAAGTCTCTTCTTTATTCACACGTTTTCAATTACACTCTATTCCAATCATTAACATCAACCTTCCCATCCAATTAGAATCCCTAATGCGTCACACTCCTAATGGATACGATTTAGAAGAGCCTTCTTTTCTTTCTTTCTTTCTTTCTTTCTTTCTTTCTTTCTTTCTCCTCTTCGTACGTCACAATATTATCTGCAACACAGTTCAAGCATATGTTTGATGATTTGCAAAGTTCACTGCTCTTTAAGAAAATGTTCCAAGAGAGTCTTCTATTGCTAGTAGGCATACACTCATATGGACATATTTAAATTAACCTCAGAACTTCATAGGGAACATTCTATTCTAGTGTCTCCATCATAAGTATTCTGACTTTGGGTACTTCTGCATATCAAGTCTTTCATTCACCTAAAAAGCTGAGTATACATTTATGATTACTATTATCATTACTACTATACTACTATTACTATCAATAATCTTTTTTGGTAGTTGTATCTATTTTTTCTACCTTTTATTTGATATATTTTAAACTTTCAAAAAGTTACTTTATTCGATATATTTTAAACTTTCCAAAAGTTAACTTAATAAACACCCATACATCCTTCACCTAGAAATACCAGTTGCTAACATTTTGCCATATATGCTCTATGTCTCTTTCTCAGTATGATATTATCACTGTTATCATTTTGCCGAACCATTTGAAAGTAAGTTGCAAGCTTTATGGCCCTTTATTCTAAGTTTTCAATATATATCGTAAGAACAAGGATGTTCTTTTATGCAGTCATAGTACATTTCACTAATTAAGGATAATTAATGTGGATAGACAAAACTAAGTAATACACAGTCTATATTCAAATTTTGCCAATTATCCTAATAATGTCCTTTAAGCCACTTTTTTTTCTACAGTTAACAATCTAAGCCAGTATTATATTCTTACATGCGAGTATCACCTTTCTTTGTCTCAAGGCATATACAAATAATCTATACTTTAATTTCATACCTCCAGCCATAACCAATAATTTAATATTCCTGTTCATTTACACATTTCCTGAAATTGAATTTATATAACCATTTGATGGGTCTAGAGTTGGTCTGTTTTCCTTTCTGGCCTTCTGATAGCTCTAAAGGACCTATGCCTTTAGATGACTTCTATAACCCAACTCACCCACTCAATCTGGTTTCCTTCCTCTAAATTTACAAACTCCTCCTACAGTCTCCATCTGTTCTTGGATGTGGACAGTGTAATTACCCCCATCCTCCATTATTACTAGAAAAGTATATAGATCTGCATCCTTTAGCCATCTCACTGCCCGTTATCAAAACATACCAATCTTGAAAAATTCAGCTCTTTGGGCTTACGTGAGAGAGACTACTACTCAATTTCCTATACCCTCCTTCTTGCCATAAGTCTTGTTTGCCCAGCTCATTATATGTCTTAGCAATATCATCATGGTGTGTGGACACAGGTTCACACACACACACACACACACACACACACACACACACAGAAGCAATAGTATTAAATAGAGGCTTACCATTTCCGGGGTTTTAGGAAGTGCTACCAAATACCCTGAATTCTGGGGCTCCATGACTTGCAAAATAGATACATGCACAACCTCTCGTTACCCTCTCAGGATGCTGTTTAATATTACAAAACAAGTTACACTGTTCCCCCCACCATGCTACACCAGTTCTGGCCTTGACTGACTTTGCATTGTGGTTTTAAGAAGTTGTTTTTCAGTAATTTATTGGCGTTTCATCTGAAAGGAGGACCAAAACTTTGAATGCGTACACGGATTTCCTCTCACTGCTTATCATATGTCTTAACACATTACTATAGATTCTTTTTCCAAAATTTTAAGCATAATCGATTAACACTGATAAAATTCCCAAGGAAAATAGGTACTATTCACTACTGCGATCCTAAACACATATAGATATACTATCATAAGTGCATATTTATTATTTTAATGTCCATTCATGACCTTCAATGAAACTTTCTAACATTATAATCCCATGATATCATGCTCACTTTTTCCATGCTCACACGCTGAGGTAATTCAGACAAACCATACAGTGCGGTTCCTTTCCAGAAAAAAAGAAATCCTGGCTTATTGGATAAAAATGTTACAAATTATCCATCCAAAGCACAGATCATAAACTTGACCCCTTTTTTAGATTTTTATTAGTACTGAAATAATTGATACTGACAGAACAAAGAGAAGATTCTTACAACCATAAAAATCACTTTGCTGCTACCAACATAACTGAATCCTACCTCTAATGGATTATGTGGCCAGGCCAGCCTCATAATAACATTTAGTAACTAACTCTGTCCATACACTGGTGTTCAATGGCCAAAGGCCCCATTTAATTAAGAAGATGGATTTATATGCACTAATAATTCAGGTTACAGCTTTGAGAGCACAGTATTTACTCTAGCTAAAGAAAAAATCTTTTTAGCCTAACCACTTTTTTTTCTTACTGAGTATACTTCCCATTTCTGTAAGACATCTGATTAAAAGTATAGTTATAATATTAGATATGCTTTAAACAGATGAAAGCATATTATTTCACACGTTTATAAAATCCACATCAGTATCATTGTCTTCAATTTTAAAACAGACTCTCTTAACAAAGAGGGATTATTAATCTTGTGAAAGCCTGATGTTGAGATAAATCTACTTATCAGACATAGACATGGAAAAACACAGCCAGTTTAACTTAGGAGCAAAGTTATCTAGAAATAACTTAATGGGCCCCATCATATGTGGTTTTATATATTTTATTATTTGCTCCGGTCATAAATCATGACAAGTATACCCCTGGCTAAAACATCTTCTGGGAATAAGGCTCCTTCATTGCAAAGTTAATGCTGAAAAGTACTTTGTAAATCAAATGAAACAGAACCACTGAGACTCAGAGCCATGAACCTCAAAAAGTTCCTAGGTCAAAGCTACATGTTGCCTTGAGCTAAATGAAGATAATAGAAGTGACCAGTCCCAGACAACGTGGAGATGTATTTTTGTGGAGCAGCTATTATCCACCAGGCACTTTAATGGTCTGAGCCAACACAACAGTGCACTAGACAGTTGTATTCAGCTTCCCTCCACTGTGGTGACCACTCCCTTCATTTGAGATGTTCCTGGTATCTCCAGCTCTCTATATATATATTACTAGAGGTTAAGAAGATCTGATTCCAGTTGTACATCCTCTTGATAGATCTCCTAATGATATTAAACATACTGAAATTAGACAAGATATGTTCATCCAGCACTTACATTCAAAACTGTTCATCGCTATTAATGGAATAACAATAGAGGGCTCATTCATAGCTGAGGCTGGATGAAGCCCATTCCCGGAATTATGGGTAATGAGAGCTCCTTGCTGCCAGTTTCTGCTTCCAGAATCCAGAGCTGTGGTCCAAGATCTCTCAGCACACTTCCTTTCTCCAGGAATATTTCCTTCATTGCCAGAGCACAAGTCAGGCCTCACCCCCACTCACTCTCATGTTAGCCAAACCTGGTCTTCTCTCCCCAACCTTCACGTTAATGGACAGTAATGGCAAAACCAGGAAAAGAGAAAGAAGATAGATACATTCCACATTCTTCTAGATGTGGCAAAATACAGTCATTTTAATAATGTAAGTTTGGAGAACAGGAATTGGGGAGTAAGAGAGGTAACACAGTCTTAACTGAGTATTCGGTTTCATAGTAAAATGAATAAATTTATGCAGGAAGAAAATAAAGGAAGAAAAAACCGTGCTTGCCCTGCCTTACTTAGTACTTAAAGTCAAGCATCAAAATCTCAATACAACTTTTGAATGCCTATAGCACCCCTATTAGTCTGCTTAGGCTCAAAGTGATGAGACTATATGGACCAGCACGTAAAAATCCCTGGGCCTTAGGTTAATTTATACAGTTTTAATAGGAAGTACTAGTAACTACAGCAATTCCCTTTCATCTCCTTAAAAAAGTATCTTTATTGTATGTTTACCCAACTTTCCTAGCTTATATTTAATATAAGGATATTCTCAGTAAAATGTTGATTCAACTTCCATGTAGAGATTTAATATCTCTTCATAATATCTCTTTAATAAAGAATTAACTGTATTTGTGGAAACTATGCAAATGGTTATGTTAAAAGATGTGTCTCCAGTGAGTCCTCGATCAGTACCTAGAAATCTTTACTCTTGGATCTCTCACTACCTACCAAGAACACTACCCTTAGATTACAGGTGGAAAGTCTAAGTCTAAATACTATATTGTACAGCATGCCTGCTGAATGAATTATGTAAAGTGCAATAACTTCCACACATAATTAAAAGGCAACTGATGTCAATTCAGTGTTTTCACAAGTCAATATGCCTTTCTGCATTCAAAATTAGCATGGCCATTTATTTTGAGATATTGTAGTATCATTTGGGTATTTAAGGGGATGCTTGGATTTTAGCCACTAATCAATCTGCAAGAGTGGATCAACTAAATGGTAAATTTATAAAGATGATGTCAGTCTTATACCTAAGCTTTAACAAAGGCTGAAATTATGGCTGGGATATTGGAAATCATCCATCATTTTGGAAAACTCCGACGATTCCAAACAGCATGGTAAACTAAATGAAAGTTGTAATTAAATTAAGTTGTTCCCTTTAAAAGTGCCTACATTTTTAAGCCCCAGCAGCTGAGTAAAGTGTTTGTGGCTGACTACATCAGTCTTTCTCCTGGGGAAGTCACTGTGAATAGACTAAAACAGAAATCATTTTTTCCTCCTTTAAGCAAAATCGGTTGATTATGGGCCTTCCCGCCCCCACTCTATTTGCTAAATAAACAACACATTAAAAACCTGAAGCTAACTACTGCATTTTGAACTTACTGGATGAATATCTGAAAACGCTTTTTCACAGCAAAGAGAATCCTTTTTAATCCCAATTCCATTACTGATATTGGTTACTTCTACAAACTGCTTCAGAGATTATGCATTGCATTTAATCACCTATTTTAAATATTGAAATTGAATATCTGATAATGGCATTTACTCTATTCCTTAAATTTGCTACCCTAGGAGAGGTTTACCAGCCACTGGAAGGAATTTTATCTGGTTCCAGCAAACACATTCTGAGCAATTTCAGTGTAGGATTTCTAGTCGTCAAATCTAAAACCTTGTCTTTTATATCGCCATTTTAAAATCAAATGAGATTTCTAATATTAGCCATGGGAAGAGTAGACTTGCAAATTGAAAGGCCAATGATCTCCCATTCATCTGTTACTGAATCTAAAATTGCTGTATATTAGCTTCATCCTATGAGTTATGAGATCACCAGAGCTCACACCGAAATCATGCCAATTGCCCTCATGCCTAATAAATAATCAAGGGCAGGCCAGGTCCCCCCAGATAGGGCAAGCCAGGGCCCCCCACATACCAGTCCTTATCAATTAGGCTGTCATCAGAGTGAGCACGAAGGAAGTTTGCAACGGTGAGAGCAAGTTAAGATAATAAGGCCCAGGACAGACAAGTTTAATGGCGAAATGAGGAGGATGGAGAGTGAGCCAAAGAGTAAAAAGGGAAGGACTAAATGGGAGCCCAATAAGAGCAGTAATAATCAGGGCCCTCAAAGGCCAAAGACCAAGGCTGTGAGACTTCAGACCTTCAGAGTTCAAGCCAGCTTCTAAGGATGCACTCACAAGAAGTGGATTGCCAGCTGGAGACAGTTGCTGCCTAAGTCAACATTGAATAATTTCTTCTTCATAATTTGTAGACATGAGGACTTTATAAGAGCTTTCACACTTGCTTTGGCCAACAGAACACATCACTGTCAACCCTGTAAAATCAAGTGTCCACAGCTTTTGCAGTCTTGCATCATGGACATATACATGGATTCATCAAGACATACACACTCTCTACATTTGATTATATAGAAGTTTGGAGGTTAAAATTTGAGGCCGTTCAGTCACACTGAAATGGGGTTTTCCAATCTCTTTAATGGACCCTGACACATTAGTTGAATCTAAGATCTTTACTAATTTGTACTCACGATGAGTACATATAAAATTACCCTGAACCTCTTTCTTTTCCCTCAACTTTTTATTCCTGATTATAATTTAAATAAAATGTCCCATAATTAATTTTCAGAATGTAAATGTCTCACTCCTACTTGCCATGAATCATTTTTTAATTGCCCTATTTCTTGACCTAGTAATTATTGCTTGTCTGAATTACATGAGCTCTCCCCTCCCCCAATCAACCAATCTGCACAATATGTCACAACATTATAAAAATTTACAAGTGTACCTTACAAACCAAAATGAAAAGCTATTTTTTATAAATACACTCAATTATTATTTTATGGGTGCCTTTATCTAGCAACCATCTATTCAACCCTGGAGTAAGAAAGCTCCAAATGAATCTTAAATAGTGTTCCCATACCATTAATACCATAAAGATGGTCTGGGTAAAACGCAGCTCATGGATATCAGTAAATGAATGCATTTTAAGTGTCCCCAACTTTTGAATAAACAGTATACAAATAAAAATCTCCATTTAGTATCAGAAGTCTGGATTGAAGGTAAAGCCAGCATACAATTGGTATTGACTGTGCCTGTCTTTTGCCTACAACATCCTCTCTTTTTTTCTCCCCAAAAAATTATTTGAACTCAATTTTTAAGAATACACAAAGGGACAAGACAGGCTGTAAAGCATACACTGAGAAATACCTATTTGTCGCTTACTTAAATTAATTTTGAGAAAACTCGAGAAGGGAAAAACTGATTTTAGACAACAGACCCTCTTCCTTCCCATACTCTCAGAGCAGAGGGCCCACACCGCTCCTTAGAATACCTGTCCTATTTTCACTAAAGCGATCTGGCTCCTTCACTCCTTTGTAAATGTCTTTTATTATTGCACCTTCCACCAAATATTAGCACTGGCCTCATGGCAAAAGGCAGCACATCAAGGAAGAAATGCTGTGGCAATGAGAGTTAGAGCTGGGTGTGAATCTCAGACATGCCCTTCATTCCTCCGAGCCTAATGTGAAATGTTATTGCGAGGACAATATGAGATCATCTAAATTAAAGCATGTATCACAATACCTGCCACGCAAATCGGCACCCGATGAATTCAGTTTTCTTCATTCCTTCCTTCATTGAAAAAAAATAAAAGTAAAATTCAAAAAAGGCATGTTACACAAATATTTAAAAACCAAATCATTTAGCAATGCTTCCACCTTAGAGCTACTGTACCAAATAATCTTTTAAGATGCATATTTGGTGGTACAGCCACACACAACAGACAAATTAAAATGTTTTTTTATTTGGCAAGCCAAAGAAAGAAAGAAAGATATAGATATGGATATAGATACAGATACAGATAAACATACAGATACAGATACAGACATAGATATAAATGACACCACCGGTAGCACAGATGAAATGAAGGCAATAATAACTTAAAGTTCCATCAAAGATCTAAATACATACTAAGAAATATTTTAGTAAACATGTAATATCCAAGAAGCCTGATTTTCAAAGTCCTTGAACATAGAAATCGAATTGAAGATACACATTCAACCCGGAGCACTTTCCCAAATCCCGTGACAAAGTAAACAAGCAAAGAGAAAAATATTAACCAAGAATTCTTTTGCCCATGATAGAGGGTCTTAGTACCCTCCAGAGTTCTAAACTCAGAAATACTAAATTCAGAAATACTGTTGGATAATAAAATCAACAGTTATACCAGAAGAAAACAAAGCAAAACAACACTTTTCTCTGTGGCCCCATATCTAGACTCTCCTGACTTCTAACCCAAGGAAACACTATACCAAAATTCTAGGAACCAATAAAATGTATCAAACTTAAGTTCAATGGCACAAGATGCCAATGTTACAATGGGTTAATGAAGACCGCCACTTCCACATTCGGACACCCTCAGTCTTCCCCCACATGTATTCACTCACAGAACACAGGAAAAACAAAGCTGTGTTTTATTTACATAGTTTGCCTTCTTTACCCTCCAAGAGGATAGCATTATGATATGAACAGGAATTTAAATAACATCAATAAAATTAAAATAAATGAATATAATAAACAGAATGTAAAACAAACCTAAGCATGCTGACTCTGAGCCCTTCTAGATGAAAGGAAGAAACTGATATCGTATCTTCACAGCCATCTCGGTAACACTAATAGTAATAACCCTCTAGGGTATTATAACTTTTCAGCAGGTATCAGACATAACACAAATTCAATACAATCAGTTGGATGCAAAATACAGACTTAGTCGCACCAATATAAAGAGCAGTCGACCCCAATCCAGTGTAACTATTGTTACCCACAATATTACACAACCTAAGAAGGTAGAGAAAAACTTTCGGTAGGGCAAATTCTACCTCTACCTAAAAAAATGCTTAACAGTTAATGTCTAATATGATTTTACTTCCAGATGCCTTGAAAGTTATAATTGAGTCTCAGCTCTAAGCTATACTAAATTGACAAAGCCAGAAATTATCCTCATGTACCCTATAATATGCAGTAGGATTTCCATTAATATTATACACACATTCATCCATACAGAATCTATTATAGTCAAGCTTGCAATTTCTATTAAGCATTATTATGAAAGTTCATTTTCAGGAAAAATTTATATAACTACAAAAGTTGATGTCATCTCTTTATTTTTTTTTCTTATTAATACAGTATTTATTTTTCTTCCCTGTCTCAAACCCTAGGCCAACCACTTTCCCTAGGCTGTCTGGGGAGGTATAGGAAGAGGAACATACAGGGCAGATGAAATATGGGAGAAAGATACGGGAGGCGGAAAGAGCTCCGTCACATGGCAAAGAGGCCACCGTCAGGCAAAAGAGCCCCGTGGCCTCTGCGAGGGCAAGCCCAGAATAGGACACAAGAGCGGTTGCTTCACAGAGGGGTTCCTGGCATAAGCAATGATGAAGCTTCCAAACACAGTCCTGATTCCAGCCCGAGAGCCAGCCACCCCTACCACGGCAGCCCCAGCTCCAATGTACTTCGCCTGCTGTGCAGACGTCCCTTGAAATGGCGCCGGTTCAGGCGTGCCTGGGTGGCTCCGTCGGCTAAGCGTCTAACCTCAGCTCAGGTCATATCTCGTGGTTCCTGAGTTCGAGCCCCGCATTGGGCTCTGTGGCGACAGCTCAGAGCCTGGAGCCTGCTTCGGATTCTGGGTCTCCCTCTCTCTCTGGCCCTGCCCCGCTCATGCTCTGTCTCTCTCTCTGTCTCTTAAAAATAAATAAACATTAAGAAAGGAAAAAGAAATGGCACTGGTTCGGAAGCTGTGGCTAGGAATAAGTGAGATCAGGGGACGTAGGGCTGCCAAGCTGCTGAGGCCCTCATTTGTCATCGTCTCCGGTGGTTTTAGCACTACTGCAGACGGTGATCGGCTCAACAGGTGAGAGGTGCTCCTATCCAAGAAGGCGGCGGGCACGATCTCTGCACGGTGTACATTTTCAGGGCATGAGGGGCTGTGGCAGGAGCACTGCTCCCAGGGCAGAGAAGACAGCTGACGTACTCGGTATTTTTAATGATACTAGTGACTGACCTTATATATGTGATGTGAAGAGATCAATATATGACTAGCACATGTAGGCGGCAAATTACGGAAACTTGAAGATCTCAAGAAACGTTCAAGTTGTTTTGAAAGTCCCATATTACAACTAATCTAGAACTCCAGGTCACTTATCATTTAGCGCCTAAATACACAAAAACTGCTATTTATTTGGTACGGAGCTCAGCAACCTCTGTTTGTCAGGAAAACATCAGTCCGATCAAGTTACTCGAAGAATCTTGAGATGTGACTCATTCTGCAGATAGTTTCCTGTCTGATGAAAGAACCCAGCCATGTGCCAAAATGAAAGAAACCTAAGTGCCAAGACAGGACCAGGATAAGGCTGCTCTTCAGTTGCTGTTGTTCTCTGCTGGGTTAGAAGGACACAAAGTTGACTAAAGCACACACGTGCTCTGAGAAAAGACTGCAATCTCCATTGCTCATCCTGGAGATCTAGCTCTTTTGTCTGCATCTGAATCAGTTCAGATGAATCTGTTCAGAACACACTTCAGAATACACATGAAAATTGTGAAATAACCAATATTTTTTTATTTTTTTTACATTTATTTATTTTTGATAGACAGAGACAGGCCACAAGTGGGGGAGGGGCAGAGAGAGGGGGAGACACGGAATCAGGAGCAGGCTCCAGGCTCCGAGCTGTCAGCACAGAGCCTGACGCAGGGCTCGAACTCACAAACCCTGAGATCATGACCTGAGCCGAAGTCGGACGCTTAAACCAACTGGGCCACCCAGGCGCCCCACGAGATAACCAATATTTTTTAAAAACTTGATTCAATTTGTCTGCATTTGTGACGATGGATGAGAGATCAGAAATCATTAGATACAGCTTCTCCAATTGAAATACAGAGGATGGGTTTGCCTGAGAGCGATATGAGCTGACCTCTAAGGTTCCATAGATATGATAGCTCTTAAACTTTAGCACATATAAGGTTTACCTAGAGAGTGTGTTACTCCATAGATTCCTGAGCTCCATCCAGAGATTCTGGGGTAGCAGGCCTGGGGTGGAGCCCATACATTTGTTTTGCTAACCAGCTTCCAGATGTTGCTGATGACCCAACCGTAGTTGGGAGTAGCATAGCCATACACCATCTCTGGGATTGGCCACCTCCGAATTCCAGGACCCCATCAAAATCCAGCTCTGATCGCATCTGAGTCGCATGAAACAACCCCAGCAAAAGTTTACCGATATGCATTAAAAATTAATCTTGAAATACTTTTGCAATACAGTTAACGGAAACCAACCCCACAAATGCTGATTCGTTAGCTCGACTTTTGTGACATGCTAGGTTATCTCCAATTATCTCCAGGGGTGATATAACAGTTTCACAAAATTAATTTTACTCCATTTTAATTGAATGAGGTTCACATCTGGAAAATGAATGCAAAATTTGTTGGTTAAAGTGAAAGTAAAGAACAGCTGAATCCATTAACTCTGCTCTTATAACCTAAAGCTCTTTGCTTAATTTTGCTAAATTCATTGAGGATTTTGCTTTTAACTTGGACCTTGTGCCTCATTCTGGGTGGCAAAATGCTATGGTCAAGTTGCATACTATTTATGGAAGGGTAATGACAAATATGCAAAGGCTCTGCTGAACCCAACACCAGGCAGTGGCACGGTGGTGCCACCATTCTGTGGTTAAAGCTGCGTATTAGCTCCAAGGTGAGTTACTGAGCACTAACATGATAGTCCTTAAAAACTGAGGGTTTATCTCCATCTTCAAGCTAATGGTAATTATTTTCTAAATGAATATTTTCTCCCTAAGTGGCAGAAAATCTTCATGGAAACAAACACGAAACATAATCCCCAAGTCTTTGGGGGGAGGGGAAAGCTTATTCTAAATGTATGAGATCTTATTCAGTATTTCCCCCCAATACCTTTACACAGCTATTTGTGAATTTCTAATATAGAGTCTGTTTTTCAAATCCAAGCAAGACGTGAAATGAATGCCTACCACCCACTTACCACACAGCTATGAGATTTAAGGTTTATAAAAAAGCAAAAAGGGCATTAAGAACTCTTTTTTTCTTCCGTCCTTAAAATGCTGACATTCTTCATAGGGAGACAAAACTGATGCATATACAGGAAAAAAAAAATTAGAGAAAACTAGGGTCAAAATGCCTGACACTACTGTTGTGAAAGAAATACCAAAAGGAGTAATTACTGCGGATTAGAAGAATTCTGGAAAGCTTCTTGGAGGATGTGGGACTTCCACTGGACCTTTTCAATGTGGAAGATTTAGATGAGGAAGGGGGAAAGGCAGGGCATTGTATGACCAAAGGCAAGGGGCAGAGACTGGGAGTAAATTTATGTTGTGGGAAGAGCAACACTGCCTCTGAGGAGCTGAGGTTCCCCATGCCTAGACAGTAGGAGAAATAACCTGAAAAAGGAAAAACAATGCAAATTATGCAAAGTCCTAGAACCAAAGCAGAAGAATCTGGACTCAATGAAGTAGGTAATAGGGAGCCATAGCAGATTTTAAGCAATGATGACATGTTGTCAGTTGTTTTTAGAAGATCAAGCTGGTAGACTCAAGGAAGGAGAGATTACAAGCCAGGTGAAGCAAAAAGAGGAAAAACAGAGGCAAATTCAAGACTCACTTCAGAAAATACATGCCAGAAATACAAATGATTTTACACAAGGAAATAAAGGCTAACAAAATATTACAGTAATCAAGTGTGGGGTTGGGGAGGACATGAGCCACAACAACTACAAAAAAAACAAATTCTAAACACAGACAAGAAAAAAATCCATCTTTGTTCTCTCCTGAAGTAGGACACTACTTCTGTATTTGTAAAAATAATCTAATTCTTTTATATGTATACTTTGTGAGAAGGTCAGTACTCACAGCTCCTTGCTTTATAAGAAGTACAGCCCCAAAGGAGAGGGAAAGCAACACAATTGCTTAAAGCCTCTTAGATCACAGATCCTTCTGATGAAAGAAAGAAAGAAAGAAAGAAAGAAAGAAAGAAAGAAAGGGAGGGAGGAAGGAAGGAAAAGAGAGCAAAAGAGAAGAGGAAAGGAAAGGAAAGGAAAGGAAAAGAAAGAAAGAAAGAAAGAAAGAAAGAAAGAAAGAAAGAAAGAAAAAGGGAGGGAGGGAGGAAGGAAGTAAGGAAAGACAAGAAAAAAAGAGAAGAAAAGAAAAGAAAAAAGAAAAGAAAAGAAGGAGGAAGGAAGAAAGGAAGGAAGGAAAGAAGGAGAGAAAAGGAAAGGAAAAGAAAAGAAAAAGAAAAGAAAAGAAAAGGAAAAAGAAAAGAAAAGGGAGGAGGGAAGGAAGGAAGGAAGGAAGGAAGGAAGGAAGGAAGGAAGGAAAAGGGAGGAAGGGAGGGAGGGAGGAAGGAAAGACAAGAAAAAAAAGAGAAGAGAAGAGAAGAGAAGAAAAGAAAAGAAAAGAAAAGAAAAGAAAAGAAAGGAAGGAGGAAGGAAGAAAGGAAGGAAGGAAAGAAGGAGAGAAAAGGAAAAAAAAAGGAAAGGAAAAAGAAAAGGGAGGAGGGAAGGAAGGAAGGAAGGAAGAGGAAGGAACTCACAAAATGCATGTACTGCATCAAATGGACTGTGTCAAAATTTTATTGTCTACCATTTAATAAATATTTACTGAGAACCAGTCATGTACTAGCTATGCGTTAGATGGAATGGATAAGGTACACATACTAAGGTCAAATGGTAGCTCCTCCAAGCACCACAGATACATAAGAATCTGTCCCATCTTTCTAAATAAAGCAGTCATAAACTTGAAAACCAAGCACCAAAGGGAAATCACGGCACGCTCCTGAACAGTAACAAAGCTGCTTCATCCTTTACCAAATAAAGTCTGAATTACAGGACGACAAGCAAAGGTGGAATTCTCCTGAAAGTGGAAAGTTTAACTACTGTTTGTCACAATTCTCTTTCATAAGAACTTCCAATGTAAAGAGTTGATAGTATAGCTCTTTGAGTTCAAAAAGATGTAATCAAGCCAGGTGTTGATTACCAGAGAAAAGAGGGAAGGAGGAAGACAGGGCATGCTTAATCTTTTTCCAGTGTTATCCTTTCAATAAGAGAAGCTTACATTTTCACCAGTTCATTACAAAACCTGATGACATTTACATGTTCAAACACATACTCCATTTAAATGAATGCATTGTGATTATTATAATTAAGCTCCTACCTGAAATTTATAATATATGCTGAAATAAATTGCATTTCCTTATTTTGCAGTCTCCTAAACTGTATTGGGCAAAGTGCCTTTGGGCATATTCCCTACATATACAAATTTAAATGGCAAAAGCAAATAAATGAATGGGCTTGTGAGCAACCTGTCTTGTCATTTGTAGTTTTCTTTCAAACAGAGGAAAATAAAGTAAGAAAATAAAAGTAAGCAAAAATAGGAAACTTCAATAGGATCTTTACATTTTAGGTAGCTCACTGATCAGAAAATTGAAAATCAAGCTTGTTTGACAAAAGGCACCGTGAATGGAATTATTGCTATAAAAATTGTATGTATACTCTATTGTGGCTCTACTTTTTTCAAATTATGGAAACGTTTTAGATTCTAAAAATATAAAGCTATTATCAGCATGGGCAGATTAATTAAGTAGCCAAAAATGTTTTAAAAAAATAAATGCCATAATACTAAAGAATTCTTGCCTAAAGAATTTTTGGTACAATTCCTTAGCATAGCCCAAGATGAGAATAAGCACGACAAATCTCGATCTATTCAGCTTTCATAAGCTTAAAAAGAAAATACTACTGTCCAGTAGTAAAGCTATAAAACCAAAGCTCCAAATGTCTTTGGCAATATATTTTATATTGCCAAAAAAAAAAAAAAAAAAAACCAGCAGTGATACTAAAAAGTAGGCTAAAAAACCAGAGAATAAAGTTTTAAATTACCTTAGAATTAAATCTCCCTTGTTTTCAATGAGTAAATTCTCATGTTAAAATGCTCAGTGTCAGATTTTGTATTACTAAAATTACAATAAAAATGTTACGTCTGAATTGATAGATACTTTAAGACATTTGAAGTAAAGGGTTTTGTTTTGTTTTGTTTAGGTATCCTCCTACTATGTATAATGTTCAAAATTAACAGTTGCACTGCTTCTCATGTTAATGTACGTGGTTTTGTAGTACGATTCAAT
Source organism: Panthera uncia (assembly GCF_023721935.1). NCBI lineage: Eukaryota > Metazoa > Chordata > Mammalia > Carnivora > Felidae > Panthera > Panthera uncia. The sequence continues at coordinate 32,437,363 of NC_064812.1, forward strand.
GCATCAGACAGAACACAATTAAGGAATGGAACGGTGGTATCCGTTATATCCTCTTTGAACATACAGATGTTAAATGATCATACCTTACCAGTACATGCCTTTTGCAACTTATGTTTCACTTTCCAAATGCTCAGGGTTTAAAACAGAGCAGACTGCACTTTTGATAACATCTGCTACAACAAATAACAAAAAAAGAGTGTGAAGTCTGATGAATGTTTAAACAGAACATTTTTTATGGATCAGCTAAATCTTTTCTGCTTTTTAATTAAAAGTAAAGAAAATGGAACTTAATTATCCTGTAAAGATTAGCTTGTGGGCATCTTCCTGTAAATTACTTCTAATTGAAAGCAAATTGTCAAGTGACATTCAAAGTACTGTCCTTTAAAACACAGCTGTTCTACTGCTGATTTCAGTGCATTGCAGTGTTTTCTTGTTACAGTATGGCATATTTGAATATTTTAACAATTTCACTGGTTTTGTATAGATTCCCATTTAACATATCTTAATCACATTTCTTCGTGTAAAAAAAGTTAGCATCGTTAAGTGGTTTGCCGCATCTTGAACCAGCCTATCGTGAGAGCTCTCCACTGAAGTTTACTTTTAGATGTGTTTGCTTAAAGTACCACTACATCTGGACAACAGTGGTCCAGGAAGTGGATGATTATGGTCATTAGACTACTGCCACAACCCCACTCTTTAGGATCCCTGTATAATTAAGTCACAGTTTATTGATGCTTTCAAATACATTAAAAATTCCAATGAAATTCATAGGAGAGACTGAAAATAAACAGTTTTTCAGAATTTAACACTTGACAAAAACTCCAGTTCTTTTTAAAAAATTTAAATAAACACCTAATGGGCAATATGGAGATAGCTAACATAGGAATTCTTAATGCAAGACTTTTAGCACAAAGACTGATAAGATGCAAATGAGGAGCACAAATGCATTAACGCACGAAAATGTTTCTACTTCTATCCACTTACATTTGTATCCATCCCCCAGTTACTGTTGATCAGTTACTATTGCTTAGGACTGTACTCAGCTCTTGAGATGTAACAAAGTCGACAGAATTCCAGCTCTAACAGAACTTAGGCTCCAGAGGAGGAAGAAGGAAAATTAATCCTAGAAAACTGTGGACATCAGAGAAGGTGGAGGACTCTGGGCACAGACTGTTGAAAACAACCCAACAAACAAGTGGCGGGGTACTTACTTCAGGTGATGGTAAATGCTTTAAAGAAAAATAAAGCAGAGTGAGGTGCCGACCACGGACAAAGGAAGGAGGCACTATGCTCTCTGGGGTGGTCGGAGAAGACTGCTCTACTAGAACAACACTTGAACACGGCCCAGAGTGGATGTCTGAGAGGGGGGCACACATACCCTGCTGTATGACAGTACAGAGAGGAGTCCCTTCCGAAAGAATTCGGAAGGAAGAATTTTGATAGTCCAAAAACACAGCTTGAGAAAGGCCAAAGTTAGGAAGGTAAAGGATTATGAACCATAAAGTCTGCAGATTTACATGTTTGCTTAGCTAGTAACATAATTCAAACCGTGAAACCAATGAATGCCACTTTACTTCCCCAGATATGTTCCCAAGTTGTTGACTGAGCTCAAACCTTATGCAATACAAGCGGCTTATTTTTACATGATGATACACTAATGTTTTTCTCCACAACAAAACAATCTGTATGAGCTGCCCTAACTGTAACTGACTGGTATAGGTAAATAGGGAGGGAGGGAAGGAGGGAGGCAATGTATAGTTATGTAAGCAGGCAGACAGATAAGGTCTAAATATTAACATTCAAAGTTTTTTTTTTCAATAAGCAAAATGGCATTCTGTAACAGTGCAGGACTAAATCTTAAGTATAATTTGGGTTCTGTTTTTATAGCAATACTTGTGGAGGCTAAGAAAAGATAACTAGAAAATAAAATCCTGACTCTTACTCTCATCTGCTCAAGCATACTAACATATACAGAAAATTAAAGGGAAAAGAAAGACAAGAGAAAGACAGTGAAATGGGAACTTTGGATGTGTTTTAAAGTCACTTCAAAAGAACTGGAAAACAACAAAAAAAGGAGTAATGCCTGAACTTGTTTATACGTTAAAGACATGTTCTTCCTTAGTGTTGAAATGATGTGGGCTCATGTGTTGCCAATACCATAAATCCCATTAATTATCTTTAACAAAATTCACTGAAGGTGTTTTTAAAAAAAAACCTATGTCCTAGTAATTATATAAATTATAATTGAGATGTAGAAAATATACATTTTAAAGCATATGGATTCAAATTATGAAATTAAAATACACAATTTAAAGCAATATAAGAAGCAAGCATATTTCAGTTAGGCATTTAAAAGCTGTTCATCTAAGCTTCTACTATGGGCACAAAATTAAAACGTCATTTTATGAAGCAACATTTAAAATATCCAGCAATGTACAAAATCACCACAACACTATCCATCATGCACCCAGGACTTGGTCCCAAACATGAACCCAAGACTTGGTCCCAAACTTGAGATGCATAAAGTTAAAAGATTAAAATGAAAAAAGGAGGAGGAGGAGGAGGAGGAGGAGGAGGAGGAGGAGGAGGAGGGGGAGAAGGAAGGGGAGGGGGAAGGGGAGGAGGAGGGGGGGGGGGACAAGAAGAAAATTAGGCATCAGTTGTCCATAATTAAGTTTAGCTTTAAAAAAAACTAATTTAGGGGCACCTGGGTGGCTCAGTAGGTTAAGCGTCCGACTTCAGCTCAGGTCATGATCTCACACTCTGGGTTCGAGCCCCACATCAGGCTCTGTGCTGACAGCTCAGAGCTTAGAGCCTGCTTCCGATTCTGTGTCTCCCTCTCTCTGCCCCTCCCCCACTTGTGCTCTGTCTCTCTCTGTCTCTCAAAAATAAATGTTAAAAAAAAAAAGAGAGAGAGAGAGAGAAAAAAGAAACTAATTTAGCCACTTTTTCACTTCAGCCTGCCTAGGAACCACCTGAAGAGCTTGTTAAAACCCAGATTCCTGGGCCACTCTTTCAAGATTATAAACCAGTAAGTCTGGGGTAGAATTCAGGAACTAACAAGCTTTCAAGGGGATGCTAAGGCTGCTGGATCCTAGGGAATGACAATCATTTTGGCTAAACAATTTCTCCATTAATTAAATATTGCAAATTTTGCTTTTATATAAAATTGAACCTTTTACCCAAAGGAGAGAATGGTGCCCTATCTTTTTCATACCAATAATTCTGAATATAAATTTTAAAGAACATAAATATTTGGTTTGGGAAATAAATATTTCTTTCCCAGTAAATATTCCAGATTTCATTATTTACACTTGTAATCAGCAATATTATCTATAAATGAAATGTAATCATTACATATGTAAAGAAAGTGAATGAAATTTCAGGGTAGCCCAGATTCCATTGAAAGGATTCTGAGTCAGGATCTTTGAATACAAACTTCAATTTGTACCTAAATATTCTAGTTAAATTCAATGTAAGTTGCACAACTTTGAAATAAAATAGAATATAATGATTCTTTTTTTAATGTTTATTTATTTTGAGAGAGAGAGAGAGAGAGAGAGTCAGTCCCAAGCAGGTTCTGCGAGGCTTTATTTCAGGAACCATGAGATCATGACCGGAGCCAAAATAAAAAATTGGAAGCTTAACCGACTGAGCCATCCAGGTGCCACTATAGTGATTCCTATACTAGGGAAAATATGACTCAATTTTGTATCCTCCAAAAGTTACCAACAAATAAACAGCATGATAATATGGTAAAAATGCCCATTAAGGTAAAAACTCATTCATTTATTCAGTGCCCAAAATAAATTAGAATTTAATTTTTTCTTTGCTCTCCCCCTTCTCTTCTTCCAATAACCTTCCATTTTCTTCAACTTTCAGCTCAAGCTTCAGTCAATATAAAGCCTTCCTATCTAAATTTATAGTGTTCTATCCATCTATTTATCTGACTATCCTTCTCTGAATATTTTTACTACTCAAGTATTTCAAAAAATTTAGAGTGGAACCTTCTGTCTCCTTTTTGTCCTATAGCATTCAGAATAAATGGTCAATGAAGAGTAGATTGCCAGGTTTCTTTTCATTTTCAACCGCCCTCAAAGAAATCACTATTATACACCTGAATTGCTTTAACAGACTCTGAGATGCACTGCCTGCCTTCAACCTTTGTAATTATTGTTTGATGATACCAAACTATTGGATTATTTGATCCTTGCCCCAAAACTTAACATTGATATTCCAAAATCAACAAATTCTAGAATTTCCAAGAATGTAGAAACTAAAAGTCAATGCCAAAGTTGTAATTGTTTTCTTTATCCTTTCCTTCTGCACCCTAACCTCCCCCAAATGTATACATCCTTTAATCCACTAATCTTACTCCTTGAAATCTCTCCTTCAAGAAAAACCTAGAAGCAAATGACTATATGCATTAATTTAGTCATTGCAGTTAACATTTATAGAAACATTTAAAATAGGGTGTTTAGATAAAATGTAGTAAATCGGCTAAGACTACAGAGCAGATATGCAAAATGAAAATCAGTAAGACCATGCAAACATATGGAAAATACTTCTTTCTTTAAGTTTGTTCATTTGTTTTCAGAGAAAGAGGGAGAGAGAGAGAGAATGTGCATGGGGGAGGGTGAGGAAAAGAGGGAAAGAGAGAATCCCAAGCAGGCTCTGTGCTGCCAGTATACAGCCTGACTTGGGGCCCAATGTCAGAAACCGGGAGATAATGATCATGAGATCATGATTCAAGCTGAAATCAAGAGTTGGACACTTAATCGACTGAGCCTCGGAAAATCCGTCTTCTCATAAGCACACTAAAATTATATCTATATTATGATCACATATAGAAACATAAAAATGTGGAGAACAGAAAACCCAATGTATTATGATAGTCAGGTATTTTTTGTTTATATTTTCATAAAACACTGAAGTCAATACATGTCAAATACAGACTTCTACATCTTCTATATCTCCATTTCTGGAGTTATGCAATATATATAATGAGCTTCATCATTTAGAATGATGAGACAGAGTTTCTAGAAGGTCTTAAATTATCATAAGTTTCATTACGTTCACCTTAAATGGGGCATAAACTCTTCACTGAGACTTTCAGTAAAGGTTACAAAAAAACAGAGTTTCTGGGTAACCATCAGTTAAGTTCAATTAATCAAAATACCCAATGGTTCATTCCAGGTTTTACCTCGGACTGTGTACAAGGATAACTAAGAGCAGATGCGTTTTGTTGTCACATCCTTTGTTACAAGGTTTGTATACAATTATAGACCATATTACTCAGGACTTCAGAACTGAATGGGAATTGAGCAGCTGAAGTCCAGGCCATTCCTTTGAAAAGGAATGTCTTCCAGCTATTTTTCTTTCTGGTTACATTGAATTTTCATATGGACCTAACTACGGATAAATAAAAGCCAGAATAGCTCCATGACTGACTTATTCTCATTTCAAAATTCTGGCATTAAAAAAAAAATCCAGTAACTAATCAGTTAATATTAATGTGTTCAAAGATTGTGCATGTCTACTAAATAATAGTACAACCTTATAGAGGGACAATTTAAATCCAGACTCCTTGAGCTCATTTATCATCTTTTTCTGTAACCCTATAATAGTTCTTTTGGAACAGAGGAAGAAGATAAATGGTTCCCTGAGAAACAAATATTTACAAACCTTTTGAAAATGCTTTTTAAGTAGGAAAGGAAATATTCCATTATCTATGCTGATCATATGAGAATTCACTACACAGGATCAAGGAAGAGTGTGTGCTGTTCAACCTCATAATCATTTGCAAATAAAATCAACCAATTCCAGATTTCAAACTTATAAATGAAATTCCAAATCCCAGTCATCTCTTTACATAATTACAAAGGGGATTCTGACTGCCTATTTCCTAAATGGATTATCTAATATATGGATCATCTACCAGTACCTTTACTGGTTTACTGTGGTGCATGCCCCATCACTTGGCCCTCGAAAAGAAACGAACAGGGGTTAAAATGCAAAAAAACATCAATGGTAAATTCCAATCCCCGAGTGTCACATGATCACAGCACACGTTAATCATTAATATACTTTTTTGCTTTAACTGGAATAAGAAACCTTTCTCCTCTAAAAACAATAAAGCATTTGGAAGCTGAATAATACAAGCAATAGCCTAAATTTTTCATTTCACTTTGCATATATAGAAAAAGCCGTAAGACAACACATCAGCATTGACCTCAGTTAGCCATGATGAAAATCTGATGTGTGTCACTTAATCAGACACTACAGAGGTAACACAGAACCCTTAATTCCTAGAAAGCAATTCAAATCATGAGATGGTAAATTATAATTCTTGGCTTCTGATACCAATGCCTTCATTTAAAAACTATATATATAAACACGTAAAGCATGAATTATTCAGCATTATATACATATAGAATACTATGCTTTGTTGTTACTGTTTCCTTGGTCCTTATTACAAGATTATTCATCCATCCACACAGACTACGACGTGACCTATGAGAGTCTCAAAACCCTAACAAACTGTATAAGAAAAAAAAAAGAACTGGGTAGGATTTACTTCTATTAGTTGATCCTGTCCCAACACTTTAAATATTACACACACACACACACACACACACACACACACACACACACACACTGACTTCTCAGTGTTCTCAAGATTGGGTTAAAGGCATTTTAGAAAAGTAGTTTAAGAATACCGCACTGAGGTCATTTATCAGGATCACCTGGGACTTCAACATAACCCTTAGTATGTTATTTTTTTCTCTATCGTTTTTGTTTTGTTATTATTTTTAATATGGTAAACATGTCCAACGGCTGTAATGTTTCCCCAATCCAAAATGAATGATAAAGACAAGCTACTAATTTGAAATTTAAACACTTGAATAAGCCGGAAGGGGGATAAAGCAGAAACTGAGAGAACACAATGGAATGGGAATTGCTCAGACTAACTATGCAATAGGGTAAAGCACTCTGGCACGAGCCATGTCACCGAATGAAGTGAAAGTATGTCATATGCCACCTTCGGGGTTATGTCACTGCTCGTTTGGTACACCATTCGCTCTTCTCTGTACCTACTACATACTACTAAACGTTAGAACATTTACTCATCATATTCAACATATAACCTTGCAGACAGGAGAGGCAGAGTGTTCTGAACTGAGACCTTCTCACATCTCATATTAAATATGCACTTGTTTTTCACAGTCAGGTGTATGGACGTATCTTATAAACTCTATAAAAAAAGTAACGTGTTAAGTTTGTGAGACTATACCAACCCTAAGCCAAATCTCACAAGCTTTGAGAACATAAAGTTTTTATTGACATCGATGACTACAAGTTTTATGTTCAATACATGTTTTTGATTCATGATCAGTGAACTGAAATTTTAATGTTAAAAAAATAATCACACTTAGACTGAATATTTTCTTGAAAGGGTATATAAAAGGCTTTCAATAAGTTTTTCTATCTGATGCCTGAGTTCCCAGTGTATTTTATATTACCTAAAATTGTCTAAAGTTTTCAAAAACATGCTTTCTCAAATAAGAGAACAAAAGGCCACAGATTTAGTCCCCAAAACTCTGTTTAAAGCTATATGGCACTCTTCTTCTGGCCATTCATTCTGTATTACCATATAGTTGCATATAGTTTCCTTAGACAATAAGCCATGAGAGGATAGGAATCATAGTGCAAAACTGACTGATATTTACTAGGTGTTTATGTGCCACATCTATTAATAGGCATTTTCACCTACATGGTCACATCATTTTTTAACAAGTTGAACTTATTTTTTTTTCTGATTGTATAATAAAATATTTCCTGAATATGTCTGCGCCCATATTTTTTAAACAGCTTTGCTGATGTGAAATTGATATACAAATAGCTACATATATTTAATATATGTAATTTGGTGAGTGTGGACATATGCATACATCTGTGGAAAACATCACCATGATCAAGGTGACAGACAAATAAATCACGCCCAGAAGTTTTCCTATGTTGCATTCATTATTGGATTCCTCCATTCTGCAGCAAAATCCTTTCCAATGATAAAATGAGGTTATGAAAAGAGTTCCCCAAACCTGGTCCAAACATTCGATTTGTCAATGGCAGTTACTCTGAACAATGTCTCTGAAATGGGGTTGATTGTGCCTGTGCTATATAAAATAGGATAAGGCAGATAAATAGTGTAAACAAGTGAAATTAAATGCATATAAAGTGCCTAACAAGCATTATGTGTTATGCGTAACACATAGCAGGACGCTCAAAAGTTTTCTTCCCTTCTCCAGGAGTAATAAGTAAGATATGTACGTATTTATCAAAACGTCATACTACTGATGCCCAAAGGATATCACGAATGAAGGAATAAATGTTCCTGCATTCCCCTCCTGTTAAGTTTTACTCCATATGTAACGCATAAAGCAAGCGTGCCAAGAACTAAATCTATCCACTTATCTACTAGAATATCTATAACAGTATTTAATGTCTATTTTTCCTTTCTTTTCTTCAAGTTCAACAGAAATCATTCAAATATTTGCCAATTTCAAGTGCATTGTAACAAATACTAAAATCAGAGGAAATAGGCTATTTAGAAATACTGTACATAGGTATAATGAAGAATTGATTTTTAAATAGAAATGAAGAAGATAATAGCACATTTTAGAAAATGATGGAATCATCAAATCCCATTCAAGAGTTTGAAATAAATCTATGTGCTTACATATACAATTAATTCTGGAATTATTAAAAATGTTATAACAGAACATTTGCACTTCCAATTTCCCTACTACAGCAATCTCAACAATTGGGACCCACAAAGAGAATGAAATTTGATTTTTTTTTTTTTTTTTTTTTTTTTTTGCACATCAGTTGCATTAGGACAAGCTGGATAGCATTTTTTCCCATTGAGCCAGTCTGCTCGGTAAAAGATATGAAAAGTTCACCTACTAGCTAGCCCAGCACTTGGGCAAGCTTCCATACCCTTAAAGAAGCATGAGCTTCCCTTGATGGCAGAAATGATGCTATATACGGGAATTCAGTCACAGCACGTCGAACTATGTCATCTTCGAAATCACAGAACTTTTTTGAAAAGAAGAACCCCAAAAAGCTGCAGATTTCAGCACAGAAGATGGAAACAAGAATTGGGGCACCTGGGTGGCTCATGATTTCGGCTCAGGTCATGATTCCAGGGTCGTGAAATGGATCCCAATGTCAGGCTACCTGCTGAGCAGGGAGCCTGCTTCGGATTCTCTCTCTCCCTCTCTCTCTCTCCCTGCCCCTCCCCTACTTGTGCCTGTATGCTCACTCTCTCCCACTCTCTCTCTCAAAAAAAATAATAAATTAACATTTTTTAAAAAGATGGAAATGAATAAAACTGAACTTTGGCAAAAAAGATTCATAGCAATGAGATGTTTGTAAAAGATACAGAAAAAGATCCAGGTTTGTCTGAAAGCACAATGTTTGGTAACCCACTCACTATCAGTTAAGATAGAGGAAAACTTCTTTTTAGAGATCCTCAAAATTTGTCAGCTGGTTTCACGTGCTTTGATGCCCAAGTGATTTTTCTCCCTAAAGCATAAAAATGTCTCGATATCTTCACACATACCTTCATTTCCTAATGAGATGCACACAATAATATAACTCTTTGCCTTTCCCATAGAAATAATACGCACATATATTAGATTGCCATACAATAATACGATTTTCTTAGATTTGAGTATCATAGTCACTGTTGATCTTTGTTTAAATTATTTTTTATTCAATAATAAAAATGTCCATGCATGTAAAGTTGTAAAATAGTATATTTTATATCAGCATTAATTATTTCTTCAAGTAGATAGTTGAACCCACATTAAATCATCAAATTCCTCCACTACGTTGTGCATAACTTGGTATAAAGGACAATGGCTTATGTACCTTTCTATTTGTGGCACTTAGAATTACACCATATACAAAAGGGGCAAATAGTACCAAGGAATTGCAAGATCTGAAGCTTATACAACTGGGGGGGGGGGGGGCTCTGTAAGAGAACACACAATGGCCAATGCAAAGAACGTATGAAAGCAAATATTTAGTTAGAAAGAGAAATCTTAGTAAATTGCAAATGTTAAAAATAGGACAATTATTTTTCCAGCTCAACTTCCCCGTAACCACGATCCCAATTATGCCTCCAACAGTTCCAAAGTATGGCACAGGGAAAGTTAAAGAGGAATGACTTAGAGGCCTTAATCAACTGTAGTTAAAATAGCTTAATTTTGATATTTTTATAAAAATATTAGACCACTTGAACACACTGCTTGAGCTCCTCCCAAAGCTTTAAAAAGGGTCTCAGCTAGCTAGGCGTCCTGACACTTGAGGTTTTACCCAGCTTCTGGAGGGCTGATTGTTACTGACAATGTAAAGATGATAATGGGAAGGACTTTCATTGATAGATACCAATGAAATCCTTTTAGAATTGACCTGAGAGACTTACAACACTCTAAAGCCCATCTACAATATGAAATCACGCAAGAATCGACTCCTGTTTTGCCCCTTAACTCCTTAATCCCCATCACCCTCTACCTTCCAAGGATCTATTACATAATAAATCTGGCAAATGATTATCCAGGCAAACCTTTACTTGCTTCTTCCAGTGACAAGTAGCTCTCTACCCTACAGTGAAGGCCATTCCATTTTGAACAGTTCTAACTGTTCTACTGATGCTGAACCCAGATCTGCCCTTGGTATGTAGAATGCAAACCCAGAAGGCCCTTTGAAATGAGTTCTTTTGAGCTGTAAAGAAAGTTAATTCCTTTTCTACACGATTTCCTCAATTATCTGAACACAGCTCTCATATGAAACCTATAATTTTCTTTTCCTATTAAATATCTCCAATTCCTTCAGTTATTGCCTGGCTGTTAACATCCTCCAGACATAGTTGAGTTTTCAGAAGGACACGGACGTTGAATATAATACCCAAAATGTGATTGACCAGTACGAAGCTTGGCAAGACTCCTTGTTAAATACCAAACACTGTAGAATCATTCCAGACTCCCATTAAAGGCTCATATTTAACTGAAACACCTAAGAAGTTTTAACTCTGGCAGAATACACGGTTCACTCTTCTTGCCCTGTACTCACACGGTTGACTTTTTAAAGCTTTTTTATTAAGTATTACCAACGGTTTTAGAACATCATCCTAGCCTGCAGAGTTCTGAAAGTTCACGCTTCCATTAAGAGACATAGAAAAACCCATAAACTCATTTAAACAAAAAGAATTCAAGATTTCCAGGCATGTATTAATTTTGCCCATCTCCACCTTCAGTACTTGAGTCTGTCTCCAGAAGACCAATGATATATTTCTGTTGGTTCATGTACCAGACCCAACAGTTTAGACATGAGAGACATTGGGAGAGATTAGTAAGAAACCCAGAGATATATGCCTCCATGTGTTACAGTTCCAAGATCCACAAAAATAAGTAATAGTTCACAACAATGAGTCTGAATGGTTCTTTCCCCTTCAAATAGAATCAACACAATTGCAGTTGATAAAAAGAAAGCAAGTTCTCTTGGGGAGGGGTTGTTTTAGGGATTTCTGTGAGGTCGAAGTAAATATAAGAACTTACATTCTTTTGTAAGGAGTTCTTCAGCCTATTCTCCCTGTGGCTCTCTTATTCATCTTTTTTTTTTTTTTAACATAGGTTAGTCCAAATGAAAATATTAACACTCCATTATTAGTAAGTACCTAAATGTCTCAAACGCTTCTCTTGAATTCAATTTTGTGTCTTTTTCTTTTTTTCAAATTACCCATTTGTGCTCAGCTTTGTGCTTCCTTCTAGACATAGACTCTTTAGAGTTCTCCTGGAGCAACTGTGCTTCCTAATTCATAGGTAATTTCTAAGAGAATATGACAACACCTGCTCTCACCTCTTAACCCATTTAGGCTGAATTTGAATGAATGATTCAACATAGATCATCAACCTGACTTTCTCAAAGGAGATTTTGACATTAGAATAAATATATGTGGCAGAAAGGTTAACTTATCACTTAAATATGAAACAGATTTCTTTATAATCTGCATATTCATGAAAACAGACAATAAGGTATCATTAAGTGGGAAGATGTCTTCAAAGAGTACTGTCAACTCATCTATCCCTACTGAGAAGATATTTATTAGAAATCTTCAGAAGCATAAAACTCTGTGTGCATCCATAGTTTGGGGTTTTTTTCCCCCCATATTCTCCCTGACCAGAGGATTAGATTTCCTGACCCTGGCAAATGCCTGAGCCATTTCATTGAGCCATCTCTAGTTGAACCACCAGTAAAAACAATTCTTCCCCCAAAAGCCTAATGAATATTTTGCCTGGAGTACAAAATTGTAATGCTTCAGAATATTCCCAATGCCTCATGATCCCAGGAAGCTCTACAGGTTCTGAGGTCACACACATCCACTTATATTAAGCACTAATGCATATTAAGGAAAACAGAATTAAATTGGAATTAAAGTGGAATTAACATGGCCTCAAACCTAAAACGTTCACAGCTGGTACTGCAACAGTAGTGATAATGGTCAATAACAAAATTTCCAAGGATTACCACTTAATCTAATCATCACAAATATCCATTCAGAGAAACTACAGATATAGATATAGTTTAGATATAGGTCTATCTATGTATAGATATAGAAACAGATATATGACATTAACACACCAATTACGGTAATGTTACATATATTCATACAACATAATAGAAACTACCTCCTATAATATTGACAGAATAATTTAATTTTTAATGTGACTACATTATTTCCCATTTGTTGAAAATATTCATGGAAAAACCATGTGTATGAAAAATCCTAAGGTACTGAACGGAGTTTCCTGGATTGTGTATCTCTCCTGGAATAAAAGCCTCATGAGGGTTTGTTCTATGTCTGTCTTAGTAAGTACATTATCCCCAGAACCTAATTTCATTTCTGACACACTTCTCTTCAAACAATTTGTTCAATAAAATCTAATGGTCCCCAACATGCTTTCCTAGCCTCCACACTATTCAAAAATGTAACATATTTCAGTTGGGCTATTGGGGGTTAGGGCAGATCACAGTCCCTGGGAGACATTTGTCCCCTCACCCTTGAGACTGGTTCCGAACAATTTGCAAGGAAAGATTGATGTTCTTACTCCTCATCAATAGCAACAAGTTTAAGAAACTGCTGACCAACAAACAGATCATGTAAGTCTTCTAACGGTCACTCTTGGTCACATTACCCTATTTGGTTTTCTTCATACACTTACCCCAATCTGCAATTACATCATGCATTGACTGAATTACTGTTTTTATTGCCTGTTGCCCACCTCTAGAATATAAACTTTAGAGAGAACCTACCTTCCTAGGGCACAAATGACCTCCATACATAGAACAGTGCCAACAAGACTCAGAGAAAGATCACAATACACATTGTTAAAAGAATAAACAAAACTGTAGAAAAGAAATGATACAGAATTTCTTAATAGGCAACCTCCATCATTTGTAAGACAAAACATCAGTAAGTTTTTCAAAAGAAGAAAAATTACAACATTAAATGGATTTATTCATTTTAAAGCATGCTATATTCTGATTTTAGGAACACCAAAATATGAATTCTAAAATCAAGAAATATGTTTTGGCTTTGTCTTCTTAAAATTACTCAAAGATTTATACAGTTGTCAGAGTTCTCGTCAACATGGATTAGAAAGTGCCTTCCTACTATGTGATAAATCCCATGACTCGTAAGAAATAAAACACGTTAGTTGCTCTGGGAAGGTTTCTAAATGATGACCTTCCAATTTCTCTTGAGCTTTTAAATTTTTTTTAACATTTATTTATTATTGAGAGACAGAGACAGAACATTAGCATGGGAAGGGCAGAGAGATGGGGGAGATACAGAATCCGAAGCAGGCTCCAGGCTCTGAGCTGTCAGCTCAAACTCACGAGGGACTCAAACTCACAGACCGTGAGATCATGACCTGAGCCGAAGTCGGACACTTAACCAACTGAGCCACCCAGGTGTCCCTCTCTTGAACTTTTAAAACGCTGAAATTACCTACTGACCTCAAAGGTTTTTCGATTAGGAAACACCAATGTAGTCACATCACCTCATTTTAAAGAAGAGAATGAACTGAGACCCAGAGGTTCAGGGATTGTTACCTCAAAGGCTGGAGAAGTCTCTCATTGCTACGTCTCTTTCATACTCTTCAATGACTCTTTCTACTTTGCTAAGAAAAAACACTTTGTACAAAGCATGGTACATAAGAGGAGCTCAATATATGTCAGTTCCACTTATTCCTAGACTTGTAACGACTGGGAATAAATAAACAAAAAAATCCTAAATTTTCAAATCCTGTAATAGATCTTAAGTTAACTGCATGGTTCTTTAGAAAGATCTTTTTATAAAGATGTCCTTTATAACATCTGTTGTTAGACTGTGAAAAGTTGCACTGGGGAAAACCAAGCTATTTCAAATGAGAATGTGCACTGAAATATTATTGTTTAAAAAAATAATAATAATAAGGGGGAGGGGTGGGAGGGAGACAGACCAAAACAGAGAGAAAAATGACACAGAATGTGAATGAGAGAGATGTCAACCATTCCGTAACTCAGCAGGTTTGTCAAGCTCTAGATTTCATTTTAGCCCACTTTGCAGAGTTCAACTCTGATCTAACTACTAGCACGATTTTTGGGCGTCTGTTTGCAGATGCAGTAGAGTTATCAATCCGAACAGACACACAATCCGGGTCCAATGTCACTTCTCCTCATTATGTTAATAGTTAATACATGCAAATGAAAACACTCTAGCAATTTGATTTCTTTGAAGATAGTTTGCATATTGTCTTAGCCATAATGACTGTACACTTCCCTCAGCCTCCATTTATGCAAGGGTAGTTTAGTTCATTTTTATCAGCTCAAGTTCATTTTAGCTGCTATTGGAATGTATGTGCATGTTTCTTTTTTACCTTTTGCCTAATTACCATTCAGGTACCATAAGCAGATTTTTCATGCTATTGGTGTTTTTCTTAATTAAGAAACAAATGAATTCTCCCTAGCAAAAAAGATGGAACAACAGAATAAGATGCCAGGGGCTGATGTTCTGTTTCTTAATTGAAGCAGTTCTATTGTTCGGTGTTGGTAGTAAGGGGGCAGAGATGTCATAAGTGTAGAATGTTAATAGTACAAAAATAACATAAAACTACTTTTAAAAATAAAGAAGGGATACAAAAAAAATGCTGTAAGAGCCTTGAAAACATAGATTTTTATCCACATATTAATTCTGACAGTAACAGAGTAGCTTAATTTACAAATCCCTCACACTTAGAAAGCCTGAGGTTCTAACCTCAGTCCTGAGAGATATGCCTGCCCCACTCTGCTTGTCTAGTTAACTGTACCCTACTTATTTGCTCTTCATCAATTAAGGAGACACCCAGGGGAACAATTTCTTTAATTTGTGAATAAACTATTTCTCTTTTAATTTGCATTCTTCTTTTCCTACCCACAGTAAATTTCAATGTCCTACTGACATATTCATAAGTGTTACTACAACCATAAAATACGATGCATGCAAATTCATGCACACTCCTCTTCTACTTTTCCTAAGGTGATGAAAACTTCAAGGAATCAAGATTTTAGGAGAAAGCTGAGTCTTTTACTCACTTCTTCTATACTGATGGCACAAGTCTGGACTAGTGAATAACATAAAAGATCACGTTTTTCTCTTTAATAAAAGCCACGGAGTATTCTTTTACTCATGACTTTATCTCTTTTTCAGATTAGTAAAGTCCCACCTTACTATTATTTAACTTAAATTTCATTAACACATGAAAATCCACTACTGCCTTTTACAATAAACAGACATAATAAGAAGATTAAATAAGAAACATAGAGTAATATATGTTTACTAAAAGAGAAAGAAGATTATTTAAAAAATGACCCTGGGTATCAATTACTACATTACTAAGTTTCTACTGATATTGATAACATTGTATTTGCCATCATTCACGCATCTGAGTTATGAATGGGATATACCTAAAAATTAAATAGACTAAAAGAATTTTTAGATATATATAAATAATACAGATGTGAATGAAAGGTTTCCTTCTGTAGAAAGGGATCATAACCCACTTGTTTTATCATTAACATCACTGTGTGTAGGCAAGATGATTCTTTATTTATTAAAACTTAATATTTTATGATAATGTGGAATATCATGAAAAAATATCTCTAGGTTACTCTGATAGCATAATTCACGGCTTTTGAGAAGCAAATGATTTTAAATTTGAGAGGACTTTTAAAACGTTCTCTCGAAGTGCAGAAGTGTTTCATAAAGTCATCCCGATGAACGTCAACAGGATAATTAGAAGAGAGTTCTTTATACAAACATCAGTAAGAAGTAAATTTGTAACACACAAAATTACATATGCACACTGAGGAAAAGATCACGTGTACTGCCATTACAAAATTCACAATCCCTATTTTTTGTGAAAATCCTAAGATAAATTTCAAAGATCTTTACGAACTCACAAAATCTGATATCCTACGAAACTGTCAAGGGATTTCTTAATCCGATTGCTTTTCATTTTACTAATTTTAAACAAAACTGTGAACCATCACCAAAAATAGATCTATATGTATGTTTTCCTTATACTCTGATACATTAGAAGAGGATCCACATTGGGGCGCCTGGGTGGCTCAGTCGGTTAAGCGTCCGACTTCAGCTCAGGTCATGATCTCGCGGCCCGTGAGTTCGAGCCCCGCATTGGGCTCTGTGCTGACTGCTCAGAGCCTGGAGCCTGTTTCAGATTCTGTGTCTCCCTCTCTCTCTGACCCTCCCCCGTTCATGCTCTGTCTCTCTCTGTCTCAAAAATAAATAAACGTTAAAAAATTTAAAAAAAAAAAAAAGAAGAAGAGGATCCACACTAGTCTATTTAACAGAGTCACTCACATAATAATAAAACGTTATGTGATATTCATTTATTGAGTTGTTTTTGATCAGGCAAACTATGAAATAAGATCTGGAGACAAGTCTTTTCTTTCCTCACTTTCTTGAGCTTCTATAATATTAGGATGGCTGGAAAAAGGGAAAAAAGCCAAGCATTTGGAGCGATGAGAGGTATATATTCTATATCCTATATCTATGGAAGTATAGACCAGAATGAATATAATTTTTCTTAAGACTGTTTCTAGAAACCCATGAAATTTTACTATTTCTTCAAATTCTTCAAGTAGAGTCTACCAATGCCCATTATCAACCTTAATCCAGAGGCAAAATGTTGAGACAACACATTTTCCTACCCTTGCAGCAGTGTGAAGCTGCTGTTTTTCCCCACCCTCACCCCCACCCCCTGTCTCTGACTTGCTAGCATGGTGTCCCTGCCAAATTCTTGGCATTGGAAGAGAGAGGGAAGAGGCCATACCATAACGTGTTGATAATGAGGAGATAGAAATAGCAAACCAGCTGGATTGTCCTAATAAAGTATGTCTGGGATTTAGAGACACAACAACTATGTGTTCAGGTCATCCAAATGCATTTTAACCAATTGGTTACTTCAATGACCTTTTTAGATACTCCACTCAGGATCTTTCTAAAATGAAATTTTGTGCATTAACTCTAGCACTGTTTGGATAAAATCTCTAGTACTCATGGTTTCTAGGGATATGACTATAGCCAAGGCACTTCATGTTACTTAATACCCACAACTTAGAAAAAATGGTCTATAACAGATTTCACAAATTTTAAAAACATGTACTGGTTTATAGCTACATATGGATAATGAACAGATTACATTTTACTATGAATGTTTGTTATACTGAATTTCCTAGTGAAGCTTGAAATATTTTCTTCCTTGGGGAAAAAAAAAACTTAAAAAAATACTTTGGGGCTGTCAGAGTAAAAAAGTTCAATTATTTAGGATATTCAACAAGAGGTATCTTTTTACTCCAAGTAGGAACACTATTTACAAAAAAAGAAAGTACTGCATTTAAATATCCATCTATTTTAAAATATGCAAGCCAAATACCTTTAAATTTATATTTTGGATCTCTGGGGTTATTTATTTCCAAGACAAGAATAATTTATTTTCCTGGATTCGACCTCAAAAATGCCAATAATAAAGAAAAATGTTTTGCTAGCATATGCCTGATACTGTCCTAAACTCTTTGCATGTATTAATTGATATAATGCTTACGATGAACCCACTGTAACCGTTTCTTTAATAACCTCTTTTCAACAAATGGAGGAAACTGAGTCACGGGTTCAGCAACCTGTTCAAGGACATGTTAAAGGAAGCAGCAGGGCTGGCATTGCAACCCTGATATAAGACTCCAAAGTTCTGAATCAAGATACCATACTCCTTCCCTCTCTCAGGAGTGACTGTACACAATCAATCACCTTCTAAATACAAAGGTTAACATGTGTCTTTGTGCCCCACATCCATTCAAGTAGTATTCCACAGGCATCCATTGCATTGTCCTGAAGTTAATAGGGAAGTTTACCTAAACTCTCATCTCCAAGTAGATTAGCTTGGAAAGTTATTTCTTAGAATGTTCAGTCCTACAGGCTAACACATTTCCACAGGGTGACCATGGAGAGGCAGCATATCATTTGATCAGAATACGCCGCATGCCGCATTCCACCTAATTCTGAAAATGGATCCTCATAACAGAAATAATTCTGATGACTTCTCATGTCAGAAATCAGTTATCCTAGAAATGCTATATGATCTTCCTGGCAGAGGCAGTTTTAACCAGATCATCCTCAATAACTTCTTCTACTACCCCTTGCTCTGGGTCTATTTTTAGTACCAACCACTAACTTTATCGTCATGAAAACCACTTGTGGCTTTTCAACACTTGATGGTTGGGACATCAGTAGGCCACAGGGAAGCAGGGGGCTGGATCTACTGTGGGTCTGTTTTCCTCTGATACTCCTCTAGATCTTTAGGAAGAGAATTCTTCATGACAAGAAACCTCAAGAAGGCAAATCAAAAAAAGAAAGAAAATAGGAAAGGAAAGGAAAGGAAAGGAAAGGAAAGGAAAGGAAAGGAAAGAAAAAGAAAAAGAAAAAGAAAAGAAAGAGAAAAAGAAAGAGAAAGAGAAAAAGAAAAAGAAAAAGAAAAAGAAAAAGAAAAAAAGAAAAGAAAAATTTCCAAATAAATTATCTTCTTGTAAAGTCACTGCATAATGCCACTGATTAGATGAGTTTACCTCCCATTTGACCATGCATCCTAGTGGCACCCCTGTCTAAACTAAGAATGTAAAATACAAAAACAAAATTTCAGAATCCATAAATGAATGAAACTGCCTTTTGGTCATATATGCCAATGAGGCTGAAAATATTAGGAGGCTCTTACCAGGTAAAAACAAACTTAGCAAGATGTATTAACTTCTCTAGACTTTAGGTCCCTTCAAATAAGAGAAACAAATATTTCATTTGTTTTCAGATTATAATTTCTCTCAACTGCATACGTTAATTCTTGCCCACTTCTTTAAGATTATCTGACAAAAATTCAACATAGTTTATTTTCTTTTCGATTCTATGGTAACTATCAGAGGTCATTTATGGTGGCATTTATGAATGAAGACCATCATGGGTTTTTTTCAGGGCATTTTTAAATCCCACCGTAACTCTACGCATTAGCCTGTGCCTTGCACTGGTTCATTTCCTGCTTTGGCTGCTGCTGCTGCTGCTGCTTCCCGACGAGAAGAGATGAAATACTTCGGAAGATCTTCATGAACACAAAATCATTAATAAGGTGCAAAAAGGAGCAACATATACGGCCAAGAACCAATTTAACAATATATCTGCCTAGAATAATCTGAAGAAAAATAATAGGCATCTTAATATCATTCCGAAGGGACAACACTGGAGAGAGGTTAAAGATGGACAGTTCCAAAGCAGAGCAGGACAAAATTTCTGAACTCAGAAAAACAATGTCATGGGGATAAACTTCTTTTGGTAAAACAAGGCCTGTAATAGTACATCAAATTCTAAAGAATAGATCTTTTATCTAAAATGAAAGTATCATACACTATTAATCTGAGGTTAATAACATAGCCATGACCTATGCTGAGAATAGAGAAATACTATACTTGGAGAAGCAACGTATTTAAAATCTTTTTCTCTGTGCTATTTCCTTCTCAAAAGTAAAACAGAACTCAATCTTCCTTGGAGCGCTCACTTTTGGTATATTCTCACATTAAGCTTAATAAGGACTGTAGAAAAATTTATCATTATAGCTATTCTCCCTCACCGTAATGTCTGAATTAGACAGATATTGAAACATTTTATCAAATATTTTTATCCATTTCCTATCCTTTCTTCCCAACCCCCAACAGGGGTCTCTACCCTCCCAACTACACAACTGAAGGGAAGATGAGTAATTTAACACTTAGAGTGGCAACATATACTTCACTATTTTCTGCCCTCACCCCACCTCCCGCAAAGGGATTTATTAGCAGCGGTAACTGGTAGTGGCCTTCTTCACTGGTAGTGAAAATAGCATCTGCATATGCACTTTCCAATGTAGGCCTCTGATTTTTTTTGTGTTAATTTTCATTAATGGCCTTAATTTGTAATTGTTTAAAATTATAACTGGGTAAAAAATTAAAATACTATCAAAAGGCACACAGTGGAAAGGGAATCTACGCCTTACTCCAAATTCCCAGTCCTAATTTCCAGAGAAATGCATCACTGATAATTTCATACACCATTTTTTCAGATTTTTTTCATGAAAAATATAAATATCTATGTATCCATTTATTCTTTCATTTTCAACAATTTTTTTTTTAACTTTAGAAGTCTTTGAGATGCTTCCATTATCAGAATGGGCATCCTTTATAACACATAAACTACAATGAGGATAACACCATAATTTTATTTAACCCCTTCCCTATTAATTTCTAATTTTTCGCTGCTACAAACCATCCTGTCACCAGCGCACACATATGAGAGTTTCTACGGGGTACGTGGAATCGCTGGGTCCAAGAGCATATGTGCAACTGTAATTGCTATCAACTGCCAAGTTGTCTTTCAAAGAGGTTGAAGCAATTGGCAATCCTGGTAACAATTCTTCTGCCCACTTGCTATTGAAGATTTCTCCCTCTCGACATTCAGTCATAAAATTAGGCTAGTGCATGTGGATGAATGGAAAACTACTACCAAAGACAATCTCATGAGTTAAGTACAAACAGATTCAATTAAAAAGATACTGTTCATTTATTTTTGCATGTGCTGTCTCGCCTCAATAAAATATTCATACTAAACTACTCAAAGCACAGAGAGGCATGGTTTTAGCCCTGTGCCACAATGCTGTTATTAAATCTACACCTAAAAGTTAGAGGGTGGCACGGAAGGACTAAGGTTGAATGTAGGATCACAATAATTGTTAAATGTAACAAAATGAAAAGTTGACTAAAACCCACTGCCATCCCATGAGCTTCCGTCCTCTCCTGTTACCAAATGACAATTAGGTAAAAGCCATGTAACTATCAAGCACATTCAAAAGACAGTAATCAGGCTCTATTTTTCAAAATCTGCAGTGACCATCGATTACCTAAAGGACAAATTCAAGTTCTTTAACATGGCACACAAAACCCCTTATTAAAACTCCAGTTCTAAGTCAGCTTTCAAGCTGCATTCTCTGTCACTCTTTTCCATCTTTGGGCACAACTACTCACTGGACCTTGAAAATGTCATCTTCTTTAATGCCTTTCTGCTCTTGGCCAAGCTGTTGATTTCTGCCAAAATGCAATTCCCCCTGGTCATGACTGGATCTCCTACTCATCTTTCAAGACCCAGATTATGTAAGACCTCATTCTAGAGGCTTATCCAAACTCACCAAGTCATCTCGGTGCCGCATCACTTCACACCTCCATCTATTGTGAGTAAATCATAGTGTGCAGTAAGTGTGACTTCCTTCCTCATTATCTAATGCACTACTGGAGGGGAGAGACTATAGTTCGTTCACTTTTGTATTCTCCCCTCCCCGTGGCTTAACACACTACCATAAATGATACTTGCCTTATGTGTGTTTAATGGCTGTTGCATGAAAAATAGGAGTTAATTTAAGGCATGCAGGCAACTTTTTTTTTTTTTTTCCTTAGGTAGACAACTGCAAAACCAACTTTGGCAAAAGATATGCCACAGGAAATGATGGTGGATTCATTTAGCCAATATCCTTTGAGTGTCTGTTGTGCCAGTTAGTCTTCTAGCAACTGGAGATACATAAGTAAACAAAACCGGATCCCACAGCCATTGAGTTTAGACTCTGGTGAAAATTATCTAATAAGCAGGGAAACATACCAACAAATAAATAAGATAATTTTAGGTAACTATCAGTGTAATGAAAATAAAATCAGGTAATGGGCTAAAGAGCAAATTGAGGCATGTAGGGGGGCCAGAAATAATAAATAAGGGATGAAGGAAGGCCTACCTGAAGAGTTGACACGTTAAGTGAAAAGTAAGTGGTAAGAAGGAGCCAGCAATATAAAAATCTAGGGAAATAACACTGCAGGAAGAAAAGCAACTTGGCATGTTCAAGGAAGAGAAAGACCAGTAAAAATGAAATGTGGTGAATGCAGGGGATTTATGGGGGCTAGCCAGTACAGGGATTGGGAAGGGAATTGGCACATGTGAAGACGGTTTACCTGATGGTCAGATGAGACACGAAGGCAAGGAGAAGATCATGGAAGGTGTGGTAGGTCACAGTAAAAAGTTCAGGAATTAATTGCAAAGGGCATCCACTGGAGGAACATTTAAAGCAGCAAGATGATAGGATTTGACTTTATAGTTTTGAAAAAAAAAACAAAAATGAAACAATTCCTATTGGTATGGTTACACTTTAAAATGTAACAAGTGATAATATAGACACACGTACAGAAATTCTTAGAGTGGCAAGGTTCGGATGGGGCTGAAAAGCCCCTGGAGTATTTCATGAAAACCTCTTCCCAGAAAGATTCTTGAATACCCTAATGTTGCATGAAATGTCTAGATATTCACAAACTCCTCAAAGTTTATGGATCCCAGGATTAAAAGGCTTGAATCAACATGGAATAATTATTTTTTCTTTCTCGGGATAATAAGAACAACGTGCAGTTAACATCTATTTCGCCTCTTGTATTACCTAAGATATCATTTCTCAATATAAAGAACACTTTACTAACTAACCAGTTTAGAGAAAACAAATCCCCAGCGATCTTCCTTAGTGACATTCTATACCTAAAACCTAACTGTTCTTCTTTCTTCAAAACAAAACTCACAGACCAAGAGTGAGAAAACATCAAAGTGAATGTCAGACTCATCAGTCTAGCCACTGCATCTTCAAATCCTACTCTTCCTTAAATGGGATTCCTGAAGCTATAGGACTAATCAGGAAATTGCAGTCTAGCTGACCAAACAGCTGATTGTTACTCTTCATTTATAAGGACTGCTGATATTAATTATTTTTATGACCTAACATTTTTTCATTTGTCAACTCTAATTTTCCTCAATGTATAATTAGCTATTTTTTCAAATGCAGCTTTTGCCTAGGCAAAATGAAGTGCGGAGTTCAAAACCACATGGCATAACAAAAGCAAACAAAAACACTGAAGGAATAAAGGAGTTGAGAAGGAAGTTATAGACAATCCCTGGTATTGTTGGGGGTGGGGGGTGGGGGTGGGTATGTGCATAGAAAAGCAAGTTAATAAACTTTAGAGAGCTGCTCCCATGGATACTCAATAAAAAAACCTACGTACTATCAATGCAATTTGCACTTGATAACTGTTACACCACCTTAAAACGAGACATTATTTAACTGAATAAATGAAAAAAATGTATCACAGCAATTATGCAGGAAAAATCCCCGTGTGTCCATTTTTCCCTGGTGCAGCAAGTGTTGACCATCAGTTAGCTACCACCAGTCAAAAGTCCTACTGGACTCCCATCAGTGATGCGGCTATCAGAACAGGATCACTAAAGGCAGCTGCTTCTGCCTGAAGCATCTTTTCTGTGAAAGTTTTTGTAAATATACCTATAATGATTCTTCACTGTTCCTAAGATAGATAGATAGATGATAGATAGATAGATAGATAGATAGATACATAGATACATAGATATAGATAGATAGATAGATAGATAGATAGATAGATTCATTCCATATTAATGTGTGTAGAAAAGACCAAGTCACTTTCTCATGGCACCTAACTTGGAAGTATTACTGATCACTGCTGAAATGGCCATCAGCCCCCTTCCCTGATCACTTACTATGAGTTCCACTTCAGGTTCTGGTGCAAGTACATCATACAGTATTCCACTTATACTATCAGCAATACAGCACCTTGCAGAATTCATCTTGCTGATATTAAACCTACAGTATTAGCGGAGACCCAACTGTCCTTTGGAGCTCTGACCCTTAAAACTCAGAGAAAAGCGACACATCCTAAAGGATTTCTAGAGAGTATCAAACTGTACTAAATCTAAATTCAAATCCAAGGTGTCCAAATTCCAATACTATCACAGTTGTACTAATTTTCATGGCCAACACAGGGAAGTGTTTTATTCTAAAACTAACCATTCTAATTCTTTTTTCTTTTCTTTCTTTCTTTTCCTTCCTTCTTTCATCTAAGAATATTTATCCTAATTATTAATTATGCTCTAACTTAAAAGTGATCTAGAATTTTGTTCTGTAGTAGCATATAAACTAGCTAGCATATATTTTTAAGGTGCTTTTAATATGTGCCAAGAATTTGGGGTTTTCCATGATTAAAATACAAAGAAACACTGTAACAATCCTCGCACCAGCAAGATTAGAATTCAGCAAATGATAGCACAGTCACTTACCATGGCCCTTTATGAAATGTAAAGTTCACCCAATGTGCCAACCCAGGTTTCCCCAACTCTGACATGTCTAAACTGTGTACTAGAATACCTTTTCACCTAAGCTTTCACAATATGTAACACCAAAACACTTGGAACTGATACCTCTAGGTTAATTTATATTGTAATTTCCCCCCTCAGGAATCCTATTTTCCTCCATAAACATTATTTTTTTTAAATACTATAAGCTTGGCCAGTTTATGTGTTATGATTATTTTTACAACAGTTTACCTCACAAGATTGTAATTACATGAAATATGCAAGAGTCATTATATACTGCAAGGTACCATATAACATGACAGAAGTATTAAGTAAACATACCCTCTTGCCCTTTATGACATAAACAATATAAAAACATTAGATTAAATAAAGCAGGAAGGTAGTCACACATTTCTGTTTGTAGACTGAATCTTCATGCCTTTAAGTGACTATCAAATGTTAGGGCCTGGACCTAAAAAAGAAAGAATGAAATATTAATAACGCCCCATCTTGTGGGAGCTCGGCAGTACTTGAAGCTACACAGAAAGCGACCTTTTTGTCCTTCAGGCTTGCCTACCAGGCCCCATCTTCTATCGCAAAAGCCAAATCATCTGATCCCAAACTAACTGTCAACTGCCTGTGATGGTGGGGAAGCCAGACATCAATCAATCAGGTTTTATCAGACGCTCTCTTCGTTTCTCTGTTGTGTTCATCTTATCATCTGACCCAGTTGTAGCCCTGACTTCAGAAGCTTAAGCAACTTGATGACAAAATACGCGCCTGTTTGTCCAAGATGCACATTGTTAAGAAGTGGGGTGATATTTTTAGCAGCTACCTAATATATTTGCAAATGAACTCTTGCATATTTCAGATTTACACAAGCCCCATGGTGGTCAGTTTCCCCTGTGCCCTGGGTCTGTTCTTGGCTGTGGGAGGCCCAATAAATCCAAAACACACAGGAGTACTTAGGTATAGGTCAAATGTCATTGGAAAATGTGGTTATTTTCATGACAATGTAGGCAGAAAGTATCAAAAGGAGAATTTCAGGATGTCACTGCAAGAAAAGAAAGACCTAACTGAGGAAAGCGCACAATACAAATTCAGACAGTTTTATCCCAAATAAAAATAAGCCGGGAAATTAAAAGCCTTTTTATGTATTCATATTGACTGGAGTCTCAGAAGGGAGAAAAAAAACTGTTTAATCCTTCAATGCCATTGCCAAATCCATGTGAGCTGGCCCCCTGCTCCACCAACACGCTACAGAATATATTCCTATACTTAAGGTGGGTAAGGAAATGATTGTGACATAAATTACGAATCTGAAATTTTAAAATTCAAAGTAAGATACCTGGTAGAGAATTTTTATATGAAACTGAGAACTGCTAATTATACAGCTACCATGCAGCTCGAAGTTGTCTATGTTGGCCTAAGTACCTATCTATTTGCTTAACTCTGTCTTCTTTATTCTTCAAGGAGCAATTACATTTTTAGATTTTCCCTAAAATCAAAACAACCTCCGTAACATAAGATTTTCATGACTAGGCAAGGCTATCAACGTGCTATCCAACTCTCAAAAACTTCACTCGTCTGTATTTTACAAGGCTTTTAAAAGCAGCATAAAATTTATCCACAGAATTTATTCACATAATACATACCTTAACCATATAAACATGGGCTATAAAAACCACAAAGTATTACAGCGATATATTTTGACATGGATGAAAATGCACACCATGAAAATAATTTGTACATAATGAGAAACACATCATTCCCAAAGATTCCCACTGAATTCACAGGGTTTTATAAAAAAACAAATGCCTTTGAACTTCTCAGCACACACAGTGAGCAAGAAGGCTCACCACTATATGGCATTTTACATTTTGGAGGCACTAGATATGGGAACTAAACAAGCTTCCACTTGCGATATGAAAAAAAAAAATTCCTCTTACATAACTACTGTAGGAAATTTAAGCTTATACTTAAAAATTTCTTGAATATCAAATAAACTAAAATCAATCTGTGATACAAATTTTGGTCATGAATTATAAATAATCTGATCTTGCAGTTGAATTGTCTGAGAACCTTTAAAATCACTCTTCCAAATTAGGTAATCTAAACGTAGGAAAAGCAACAGAGAAATGAACCACATTGAGTGTATTTAATTATTATTTACTATTATTATTTAATTATTATTTTCATTATTTTAAACACTACTTAATAGTATATGGTTTTTAGCTACATTGTGCATAAACTTAGAGGAATCTGGCCCTCAGCTGGATTTGAAGACCTGTCAATTCACTATTTTTAATCTTCTAATCCCCAGTTTATTACAGCCTTACAACAATTTCAGAATGTACCAGAGTAAAGCAAATTCCAGTCTTTCTTAAAGGGTATGCCTTCACTCTATATTCCAAAGGAACATATAATAAGAAAATTAAAAGTTCTAGGTTAATAGACAATGAACGACAAATATTTGTCCATAACTCTAAATTTTGTAATTAATTCTTCACCCTATCCAAGGTTAAACGGTTTTGCAAATCTTGTACTAAGAAAGAGATGTTTGGAGGTTATGGCTGAAAAATCTATGCCAAGTAACTCACACGTGTAAGAAATTTTCATAGGCAATACTACATAGATGTCAACTGGTTGGAAATTCTCTTTTATTGTCTCAGTAAGAGATACTCGCCAAAGTTTTCCAAACATAGACTAGAGTAATTCATATCTTGAAAAGAATTTATCTTTCTAAGAAGGAAATCAGATGAAAAATAACATTAAACATCTTCAATTAAATGCCCATTTAAATATAATTTTAGATACATTTTAAAATTTAAACAAAAAATTTTAAAATTGGTTTTTTACAGCCTACACAAAAACTACGTGCTGTAACTTTCATGTAGGCTGTTAAATTATATATATTTGATATATTTACGATGGCCTATATATAAGCTATTATATCACATATATCTTTGTGATAGTTGTTTTGATAAATCTGACATTACCAAAAGCTAAATGATGTACAAGAAAACATCAGACCAACACCATTCAACAACTTCTAGCAAGTCAAAGGGGAGCACTTTCACAAATAAATGAGACTAAGCAGTCAATGGCAGATGCCCAGAAGAAATGTCGTATTTAACATGAAATATTATACCAGTGCCTCTAATGAACACCCTCTTTGTTTTACATCTGTGGGGGTATTATCAGAATATTAAATGATAACTAGCATTGCCTTGCAGACTCTACAAAGAGTTGAATTCTAGCTATTTTATGGACAATGCCTGGAATGAACAAGCAATTACATGGCATTGAGTTATAGCTACCAGGTACTCAACATTCATTTTTAAAATCTCTAAAATCATGAGATACAGATACAGTTCCCCCCACCCATCCACACAAACATCTTTGTTTATTCAGTGCCTACAAGTTTTTTTTAGGGCCTGCTCTAGAATATTTCAGGCACTATTTCTAAATCTAGTTTTGTTCTTTATCATGATTTTTAAGAAGAATGAGACCAATTTCCAATGACCTGATTTAGGGGGAAAAAATTGTTCATTTTCAGTGATCACTATCTTAATAATAGCAACAAAGTAGCATGTATTTTGTCTCCTGAGTTTAGCAACTTATGATCTTCTATCACCTTTGCAAACATTCTTCAGAGACATCTACCCTTTGAGCTTACTACTTTAGGATTTCCCTTATTAACAATGAATATTTAATATTTTAAAAATTCCCAAATAAATGTCTTCCTTGCATTTGAAAATCCATAGCAAAACTCGTGGTTTCAGACAGGGGATTCATGACCTCACACCCAACCTGAAGCAAAACTGGTCCCCAAAACTACTTTTTCAAGTAGTGGGTGTTATAATAATGGACCAGGAAAGAAGGGATGGAAGAGAAAAAATAATAGTCTCTTATTTTAACATCTGAAATCGTGACCCAAACCAATTTACCCCGTAATTATCGTATACTCATTTTTAGAAGTATTTGTCAAAGCACAAATTACTAAGGCTTTAAATAATTTTAAATAATCCTGACTAGACAATTCTTCTCTACCCTTCTGTCATCTCAAACAGATAGTCTGACAGTAGTGGTAGGACACCCTCCCAGACAAGCCTCTCGGCATTAATACTTAAATCTTACCTATCCCTTGTGATTGGAATTCAGCCTCTATTCGCAAACAAAAACTAAATCAATGTTCTTAGAGTTCAAACTAGATCCCTAAACAGTTTGCCACTCTCTATGCACAGATAAGATAAACTTTCTTTGACCCAAGAGATGAAGTTGCCATGACGATCAGAGAGTCCACTTTCTATATTGATATTTTGCTGATGTAACAACAAATAGAACCAGATCCTGGTGCCGATAATGGTGATTAATTAATACTAATATTGATCCCTACAAGCAAGAGACAAGGCTATTAACTTGAAGCCTGAAAAGTCAATTGTTACCTGTGGCAGAGATACTAGGAACTGATTTGGAAGCATAATAAACAAATGTGCTATCTTTATGCTAATACCTTTAAAGAGATAGTTCTTTCCACCATGCCAAATATTGCCATGTCGGAGCTTATTAATTTAATTGCATTTCAGCTTTTGAAAATATAACCTTATTGAATGATAACACATACTTACCCCTTTTATCTATGGTGGAAACACAGTCTCTGGTGACTGAAGTTAACGGACTTCTGCTGTTATTCATTTGGTGAGGGAACGAACTGATACTTTCACACAGTGGCTGCCGTTGAAATAGACAGGGTTTCCAAAATACCTGCAGTGTTCTGAAATGTCCCACTAGTCCTTTGGAACTAGGAAAGTAACAAAAACTCCGAGGGAACGTAACTTGGAGGATAAGGGCTCCCCAAGTTACCATATTCACTCATACTTCTTAGTGGAAAAAGACTGCATTCAGAAAGAAAAGTATTCCTAAAAAGTATATTTTATTCCCAGATAAACCTAATCTTAGATTCTTCACACAGTGTAGCCCAAAATCAAAAAAGTTCCTCTAAG